>NC_141777.1:12007065-12307065 GCF_054643075.1 Acanthaster planci | reverse complement strand
TATTTTGGATAGAGGCAGGCATCTATATTCAGAGCGAAGCACATACACGTACCATACAGTATAGTTTTACTACTATTTTAGGGGTATCTTTGGGGAAAGGCAAGTATAATAAAAAATTGTGGCTGACCTCCATAAATTGAAACAAAAGTGATCATCTGGCCATAACTGAATTTCCAGTGAAAAATGGAGGGCACCCTCTTCCCAAGAGTCAACAGGTGGCGCTATCACTGTTTTCTATGGGGCATATTTGGTGTAGTGCAATTCTAACGTGTTAATCCACACCATCTATACAGAAGGGGCATTGGTTATGCCAAATTTGTCATTTAGTGATTTTACATCTGAAATCATCATAGGGGCCTAATTCTGTTGGGGGCTGCTCGTTGCTATCAACATTTTCAAAAACAATCAAGCACAACCTGACAACTCAGTGGGCCAAAGTGGAAACGGAAAGCTTGTACTAGTGGCCAGAAAGACAAGGCAAAAGGCAATTTTCAGATTCAAATGGGGCAAGGTGACCAACACCCTGCAGTTGGCCTACACAGGCCCAGGCCTAAGTCTTATCGCAAATACTGCATGGGTGATTTTGCACAATAGTAGAAAGGCATTGTGGGAAGGAAAAGGGGCAATGCTTGCTCCTTTTTATTTTGTATGGTAATCGAGTTCACAATGTTCCACAAGAACTTACATGATTTGTTCGGGAAATGCCTCCGCTCCTTGTGCGTCTTGTCGTTAACTTCAAAGGTACAGCGGGAATCGCTTTCGGGTTGTGACTGTCCCTCGCTGAACACGGTGCTTTTGAAAGCGTTCTTGCTGTGTTTCCGCTCGGCTCTGCACCAGTCCTGCCGACTATTCATCTCCACCGTGCACCACGATTCTCGTTGCATGTTGATCTCATACATGTTTGACTGGTGACTGTCAACGCTCTGGGCCGTATTCTTGGACATGTTGTAGAACTTTTTCAAAAGTCCGGGAAAGAAATCTGGGCCTACACCGTACACATATAACCACTTCGTACAAGGTGAATGCTTCAATATTGTCAATTGAGGACGCTCTTTATTTACACATAGCAACCGGTCCCACGCTCGTTAGCAACGGTTGATCATTATCCTCGCCGTGCAATCAAAAGAGGGCGTTATTGACAACCCGTTGGTTAAGTCTATGATTGGTACCACAGACCGCAGACAAAAACGCATAGACCGCTAAATCTTGGGCGTATACCCATGATTTTAAAAAAGTATGGCCAAACAACGGCGAAACGATAGATGGCAGCACGTTCAGTGCCTGTACTTTTTTACACGTGCTCCCAAATACGTTCGCCTTTTTTGCTCTTATCCCGGCCGGGTACAGCTATCTCTTCTTTTCAACTGTTCCAACCGCACTGTTGTTTTGAATCCCTCTGGGCCAGATTAAGTAAGAGGTTTTTCTTTCAATCAAAATGGCTTCGTAGAATTTTATGGCTGGAATTCTTTAACTGTGCGTAAATTCCCTATATCGAGGAGTGAGTTTGCCTCGTAGTTTTGATTTTTGACGGGCGTCGCGCAGGTCGCGAACTTGAAAACCCCTGTAGGTTTGAATAGGACCTGGTGGTCTCTGCGTTTATATGTCTGTGCAACAGACGGCTCGTGACTGAATCAAAAAGCGTGGCCAAATTCACCCCTCGGTATAAGGAATTTAATTATGCACAGTTAAAGAATATTCCAGCGATAAAAATTCAAATAAATATCTTCAGAGGTCATCGGTTAATGAATGGAAATTTGAAAATCATGAACTGGGCTTTAATTTGAAGTGCATTTGAAACGCCTTAGATTCTCGTGAGTATTTTTCCTAATGTTTTGAAGTTAGGGTATTTATCTATTCCACCATGTTCCATGTATTTCTGCACGCGAGCTCATTAATATTTTGTGATCTCTCGGGGATATTACAATAAGGCATGCCATAATCAGGAGGGTACTTGGAAACATTTCTATAGATCGCGAATTTAATTTGGGACTGATAGTTTACTGTTCGGGGAATTTCTTTCACAAAAAGCCCCAAATCGAGGGCCTATTTTGGATAGAGGTGGGCGGCTACATTCAGAGCTGAGCACATAGTGTTACTGCTGATGAAAAATGGAGGCCAACCTCTCCACGAGAGTCAACAGGCGGCGCCATTTCGGTCCGATTTTGCGCTGTTTTCTATGGGCGCGTATTTTCTGTAGTGCAACCATAAATAACCTGAGTGCAACCATATGCTGAGTTCGGGCGGCATGTTCTTGTATGTTCACGAACAGCTCAATTTGGTGCTCGTTAGTTGGACGCTCGAACGCCGCTTACGTACAACCAGTCATCGTAGGTTGTTGCATGCAACATGGCAGCATCCATGTACGTTCTTTCAAAGTAAACTTTAGAAAATTGGACAGAGTTAATTTCTGTTCAAAAAAGGAACATTCATTTCTTTGTTATGGAAAATAGTTTTTAATTTTGTAAACTTTCCATTGTCTCTGGCTTTGTAAGCCATTTCGCTTTTTTTTTGCGGCTGGTTCAAAAATAAAAATCTCACGAGTTCTTCCGTGTGTTCCTGTAAAACCCTAACGAGGAGGTGGTGTGTGATCCTGTTCTGAGAACAGTGTTCTGAAGTCGAGTAGTAGAGAACTGACAGTTCTGGACCACACGCCCTTTTCTGCCGTTTTTAGCAAAAACCCCTGGGTAGTACATCGACTCAAAAAATCGGGGGAATCCCCTAAAAATCTGGAATTCCAGATTTCCCCCGGTACCTCATCGACCCAAAAAATCCGGCTCTAAAATACCGGGCGAATATATACATTCTGAGCCAAAATCTCTTTTACCCATCACACGCACCGCTCGCTACGCTCGCTCACCTTTTGACCCCGGCTGACTAAACAACTCGTGACTGGTACTGACTTACACAAACAAAAAGGGATTTCCCCTTGCGAACAAGTCTCGACCTGCCCGATCTGAACTCTGGACCTCTACTTAAAGCATGGCTCTGTTCAAAGCAAAACACGCTATGTTTACAACCGTCTTAAGTAAATGCTCTTTGTATAAATGGAAGAACAAACTGGAAACTTGAATTGTTATTTTTGCAAAGACGTTATTAGTTCTCGGAGATTGACGGACTGTTTAGATTGCTCTCGTTGTTTTGCTTCTAAAAATTTATATAACTGCGTCGAATGTAAGTTGTGTAAGAATTGTCGCCATTGTAAAGATTGCGTTAGATGTAAGGGTTGCGTCATTAGCATCAATTGTGGTAGATGTAAAGATTGCGTAGATTGTTTTAATTCGTATGACTGTAGTTATTCAACCGCGTTGAATGATTGCGAGGACTGTCACAATTGTAACAGTTGTATCAAGTGTTTTGGTTGTATCGATTGTACTTGTTGCGTAAATTGTGTAGAGTTGCATGGGTATAATTATGTAGCGCGCGTAGATGGTAAGTTTAAAAAGCTGAGACCTGTGCGAAAGGGGGAATTATTACCCATTTCAGCTACTAAACTTGACTCAGTTCTATATAAAAGTGGGTTCATTATTGAATATGACACAGATCTAAAATTTATATTTTAAATAAAAATGATAAAAAATTTAAAAAAACCTTATTATAAATAGAACATGTATATCGTCTCAAATGATCACAAACGTCTAAATGCCGGCAACAAAAACCCAAAAATTACCTACGGTCCCTTTGACCCTGAAAATTTAGTCATTTTAAGACCCGCAAAGAATTTTTCTAAGATTCTCTATTCTCACGAGGGCCAACATAAACGATTGTTGATTAGGCTCGAAGACCCTTGTTACGGTATAAACCCGGTTTACAAATATGGTACTAAGGAACCTACTGACCAAAAACAAATTTGTTATCAACTGTCTCCCAATACTGAATCGCTGCTATTACGTATAAATGATTCAGTTTACAGACATTTTGAAAAATTAACAGATGAGGCCCTGGAAGACCTCCCCGTGATTACGCGTAACTCTTTTAAGGTGTCTCAGAGATTAGACGACATACCCGATCAAATTAATTACTTAGTTAAGCCGGCTTATACCGATAAAAATAGGATGTACGTTAAGATCGCCTATGACGCCTCTTTGGTGGATAAATCGTTTAAAGAAATTGATCGCTCTCTTTTTGCTAATAAGAAATGCCAAGCGATCTCTTTGATCTCTCCTAAAGATATTTACTACGGCGCGCACGGTTCACTTTCTTGTGGTGCGAGTGTTAGGTATAGAGTTATATCGGCTATGCTAACGGTTGAAGAAAAACCTTACCTTTTGGACGCGTTTGATTAAAAGCGAGCAGAGCGAGCGAGTACGACCGAAGGGAGTTAAATAAAAGTTAGTGAAAGTCAATTTAACCTCGGTTAGTTAACCGGGGTTAAATTTTTTTGCTTTAAATAAATAATCTCTTTATATAAAATGACTGATGCGGAACTTTGCCACTTGCTGAATCTAAAGGAAGTACACATAATTGGGGCAACGAGAAATGTTCAACCGAGGCCACCTTGCGATCACCAAATACTTGAAACGGGTGAAAGATACACGTGTAAACATTGCGGTCAAATTTTTGGGTGGGTTTCTTCGTTTGACGCTGCAGAAGTGGGAGATCGGTATTACAAGCATCACGTTTGGAAAAAACCCAAGCCGCCAAAATCGAGAAAAACGTTGCAGAAGTATAATCTTTCTTTTCAAAACGGCGAAGCGGGTGAAATAGAATATCGATTGAACCAAGTTTTAAATGGTAATATCTCTCGAGGTAAACCGTTGAAGGCTTTAATTGCAGTCTGTTATCAAGACGTCACTGGGGAAACTGAATCTAAAGTGAAAGAACTTTTTGATGTCTCGGATAAGCACTGGGAAAACGCTATGGAGAAGTTTAAAAATAGTTTAATTTAAAAATGGAAACGCATACGTTTTACTTGACTGAAAATCCTCAAACGTTTGAATTAAAAAACGAGATTAACAACATTAAAGGCGATAAAGTAGTCCGGGTCAAAAACATTCAGTTTGAAGCTGAATATTTATACGTGGCGCAAGACACCGACATTCAATGGGATACAAATTTGGACAGAAACGAAAAAAGAAGAAAAGAGACGGCTCTAAAACTTATTTTGACGGGAATGAAAGAACCTATATATGCTTTGCTAGCTCCAAGTTTGGCTCAACCGTTGCCAGAGTCGCAAAGAGGAAGCATCGTGGTGTCTACCGGGTACTACGGAATCGATTGGTTTGATTTTATTTTAAACGCCATCCCTGGAGTAAGTTTTAAGGTGCACTCGGAATCAAAAAGGGTGACCTTAACCATTACGGATCCCAATCTCAAATTGCGGCTCAATAGAGAGGTGGCTAACTTGTTAAACTTACCCGAAAACAAACTTTCACCCAACGTTATTTATATAGGTGAGTATAACTCAACTCCTACGTTTATTCACTGTCAACAATTGGATCACTCTATCAATTTTTATAACGGAAAGTCTTCTAACCTGCTCGGCGTTATCCCTTATGAATCAACGAATAAAACACCCAAAAAGCTATTATCTCGGAACATAGACGAACTCACCTTTTCTTTGAGAAACGAGCGAGATGAACTCTTAAACAACGTCGGTAAAATCTTGATTGAATTAGATGCTTATTAATAAAATGGAGACGCATACATTTCACTTGACTGAAAATCCACAAACATTTAAACTAAAAAACGAGATTAAAAACGAAAAAGGGAGCAAACGTATCTGCACCAAAAACATTCAGCTAGAAAAAAAGTTTTTTAACATTATGAGAGAGACAGAGATTGAGTGGGGGGCAAAAGAATTATCTAACGAACCCGGTGATGATGGATCAATCAATCAAGCCTTGGTGCAAAAATATAGTGATCTATATATAGGTGAAAAATATGAAATTGAAAAACCAAGTTTACAATTAATAGATGTTTTTTTTGGATTTTATTTTGCGACTCAAAATTTTTTAAGAAACATACAAAAATACACTTTAAATTGGGAATATAATGTTAGACGAATAAAAGTATATAAAGCACACATGTTATCTATAATAAGTGTAATAAAAGACAAATTTACTGATTTTTCTTCTTTTTATTTTGGTGTACATTATAAGCCTTTATATTTTAATCTATTATCTAATGATACTTTACGACAAGAAATGGAAAAAAAGTTAAACCTTCTTGACAGCGGTTCTTATGAAGACGAGCTTTTTGTAATACAAATGCTAGATGACTTTTTTTACCCAAGAATGATTACTGAAATAGATGTAAGTTTGATCATTTCTTTGTCTTTTCAAACGACACTAGCGGGCATTATACACGCCCTCAATCAAATTTTTGATAGATTAGACTATGCAAACCATCTAAAGGGCAGGCCACCACCGACAACTGAAGAGAAACAATTGTTCATTTGGGATACTACGTCTTCTACTGTACAATCTATTTTAAAAGGCCAAGCAAAACCCATATTTAACCAACTTTACACAAAGCAAGCGTTTGAGTCTATAAGTATCTCTGGATTGACTGGCAGCATCACCTTAGAACCCGGGTATTACGGAATCGACTGGTTTGATTTTATTTTAAACGCCATTCCAGGCGTGAGTTTTAAAGTATATGAAAAGTCAAAATCGGTGACTTTAGTCATTTTTGACCCTTATTTAAAACTAAAACTAAACACGCACGTGGGTCAATTGCTCGGCCTGCCTTCTGTTGAATTACAAAACTTTTTTATATACAAAGGTAAATATAACATCGATAGTATCAAATATCTGTTTATACACTGCGAGCAGCTCGATCCAAATTATAACTTTTATGACGGGAAGTCTTCAACTGTACTCAGCACCAGAGACACAGCTCTGTGCAATTTAGAGGTAAACCCAACCTGTAAAAGGCTCGTAGATCGGAACATAGACGAACTCACCTTTTCTTTAAAAAACGACAAAGGTAGGTTGGTAAGCGGTGAAGGAGATGGAATTTTGCTCGAGGTGAATATCGTTTAAAAACTCTTAATTATAAGATGACGACTAACATATATCCTGATTTAAACTCGGTTGAAGCGAGTGAGTATAACGACCGGAGCGAGAACGAGCGAGCTTCAACCGAACAAGCGGAAACAAAGATTTACAGACTCAAAAAGATCGAAGAAATTAAATCTCAAATCCAAAGAGAACGCGACGCGCGCGAAGCTAGTTACAAAAAGATCAAACGGCTCTTAACCGCGCTCGGGTACGTAGAATACGGCGTGGAAGCACTAGGTGCCACATCGGCGGCCGTAGGCATTCCCGCTATTTTGGGAGTGATCACTGGTCCCGTCGGGCTCGTGATGGAAGGCGTCGCTATCGGTGCGTTTGGCGCTTATGCGGTTCTAAAGTACGCATCTCGTAGACTCACCCGCAAAACTAAAAAACACGACCAAATTCGAATGTTGGCAGACGCTAAATTAAATACAATCGAAGAATACGTATCTCACGCGATTGAAGACGGCGACATATCCCAGGAAGAATTTGCCCTTATTTTATCTGAGCTGAAAAAATTTAACGAGATGAAAGAAAAGATTAGATCGCGTACATCTACAAAATTGGAATCGAGCAAAGCTCACAGCGAGCAAGAATTTGAACGTCGAGTCAACGAAAGAGCAGAAGCGCTAGCGGCGGTTTTTAAAAAAGATCTTATGAAAAAACTTGGCGAATAAGTTTTACAAAGTCGGTTGGGTATGAGCGTAGCGATCCACCCGCTTATCGAGAAGCGACCATTCCAACGGCACCTGTAAAAGACTGGTAAAGATTATTTTTAAAATTCTTTTAAAATAAATGGGAGGTAATTTTAGCAGTCTAGATATCAGAGTAAACAAAGACAATGCCTTTACAGCCGAGTTTCCAAATTTAACACACGCGTATAAACTACCAAAAGTAACCACGGACGAAGTGGTAGAACGCTGGAACTCAGATCCGTTGACATTTTATCAAAACCAATTTAATTTTGCGGTCTATTGCGCGACAACAGCCTGCGGTGTGGGTTCTGATCTACTGTCTAGTCACGACCCATATGTCTCGGCTATAATGAGGTTCCACTTATATTACACCGTACGAAAAATATTTCACGACTGTGTGATGCCCATTCCGAGCGACGACGTATTTGACGTGATTAACAATAATTATGACCATCGGAAGTTTTCTGACACGTGTCTTTTATACGGAGTTGACCCAGATATGAACTTTAGGCAAAAAGTCGATCTTTATACAAATGGCCTTGGTACCGCTTATTATTTTGACCGAGCCGGTTTGATGGACACGGGTGTTAGACAGTGGTTACCCGTACCAGGAAACGATTATACTCCAAAATTAGATGCAGACGATGTAGACAAAGACTGGACCGCAACAAATTTAAGTCTCGGGGTAGGTGCTAGAACGCCTAACCTTTCTTTTGTGCACAAAGTCATGCGACTCGGTTACTCTAAGGTTAACTCCGGCGTAACGGCACAATACGTAGTAGAATATATTTTGCAAGACCCAAAGGTTGCGACTACCGGATGGTGGGGTTTTATTCCTAAAAAGTCGCAGTTTACAGATATAGGGTTTATAAAGGTAAATGAATCTATTCGAGCCTATGTCTATGCGTTATTAGGGTCTCAAGTTGATACTAAGGTGAGTATTTTGTCTTATGGTACAGGGTTAATCGCGCAACAAAGATTTAAAACAATCATAGAAGCAGAAATTAATCCAGCCAACCCCGATTCAGAAAAGTCGACAGATCGTTTTCAAGATATGTTACAAAATGCTAAAACACCATTAGATTATGTACTAGCCCCAGGGCTATATCTAATACCTTCAAACATGGACTTACGGATAGGCGTCTTTGAGGGTTATAACAATAATTTACAAGTCGCGACTGGGGATATGAAAACTGGGTATGTACCGAGTTTGAATAACGGAACGAGTACGAGTACTAATGAAGAACTAGAACCGGAAGTGTTACCGAGGAAGCCAACTGTAAACCCGGTTTTTAGTAAGCCTTTAGACACACACAACGAAGAGAAATTGTCCTTGACCATCGGAGCCGTTGCCGTGGGTGTCATCGGTTTTACGCTGTATAAAATTTTAACTTAAACGAAGCGAAGCGGAGTATGAGCGAAGCGAGAACGGTTTGATGTAAGGCATAAAAAAAATTCACCTCAAATTTGGGGTGAATTTTTATCTTATTTTAAAATCTATTTTTACCCTTTTTGCACGTACGTTAAAAGCAAAACACCCAAGCCTACAAACAAGGTCCATAAATGTTCTGCCACCCATCCAACCGCTTTACTCGCTACGTTAAAAATCCAACTCAAAATGCTACCGATGATCCCGGGCAAAGCTCCTAATGCGCTCAACCCGAGTTTCTTTAATACGTTGGCTAAATTTTGTAATTGACGTTTGATCCAATCGGTGACCCCGCCCTTGGAAGGAGGAGCAGGCGTTGGTTTAGGTGCGGGTTCAGGCGTTACGCTAGGAGTTCCAACAGCTCTAACGCTAGCCACGATACTACTAACGATGGTACTTATCGCTAAACCAATAGCCGTTAAAATGCTCACGATCGTGACGCCTTGCTCTCTAAATAAAATATTAATTCGTTCGCGTAAAGTCAAATCTTTACCTAGAGCCGTTTGGATCGTTTCTTTTAACATTTTAAGTTGGTTTCTAAATCCCGAGGTTAAATTTTTTCGTTGGGTATTCAATGCTTCTAACTCATCTTTACATTCTCTAAGAAATTTAAGATCTGATTCTTTTTGTTCTTGAGTGATATCTGGTTCCTTTAATGCATCTTCAGTTGTCTGAATATTTTCTTTTACACTCGCGATCTTAGCTTCTACAAGTTTTAATTGTCCTCTTATTGTTTGTAAGCTTTGGTCAAATCCTCTAATCTCTCTGAGAGTAAATTCTGAATTTGTATCTTCTGGGTCTAAGTTATGAGACTGTTCTGCTATTTCTTGAAGATGATCGAGTGCCTCATCTAATTTGTCTACAGATCCGTCTTCACTCGTGATCTTTTCTATATTTTCTGAAACAGCTTTTTTCCTCTTCAATTAATTGAAATCCAGGGTCTTTGTAGCCTTTTAACCCTAAAGTGTGTCTAATAAAATCTCTACCACCTTCTTTTTCTAAGCTAGACAACGCGCGAAACTGTCGCCCACTTCTATCTGCTTTTAATTTTGTCAGACGGATTTCTTTGCCGTTATGAGTTGCATAGAGTCTTTCTTCTGAATCGAGGCTAAATATATTTGTGTCTTTCATGGTCGGTTCAAGTCCGGTAGTTTCTTTAATCTCGTTATAAAAACTATACACCTCCTTTTTAGTTTCATCGCTAAGCTTATCTTCATCTACCTTCTGTCTTAATTCTTTGAGACTAGACTCTGGTCCAACTACAGGAGGGTTTGGGGCGTTTTCTAATATATCATCATCAAAGATATCGTCCCATTCTAGTTCATCTTGGTAGTCTTGCTCAAATTCTTCTTGTTCACGTTCTTGTTCCATTTCTTTCATTTCAAATCCCCCTTCATCCATTTAAAATAAGAAAACTTAACTCGGTCCGCCCATAGGAAACGTTGAGGGTAAGATACCCTGCCCCACCAACCAACCTTGGGTAAAGAGTGCGCCGCTGGACAAAGCGGTTAATTTTAATGCATCTTCGGCAGACAACTTATTGAAATCCGGTGGTTTAATTTTAAATAGTTTACTCGACAGCATGGCGTATCCGAGTGAGATTCCTGAAACAACTGCGCCGTGGTAAACCGTATTGACGATTCCGTTTACGTCGATTGATTTAGCGTTACTCATATTTATATATAAAGAACTTTTAAATAAAGCGAGCAAAGCGAGCTACGACCGAAGGGAGTATTTATTCCATATCTAAATCCGGTTCTTTAGTCGAGCTTTGCTCGACTTTAGTCGCTTCTTGCTTTGGTTGAACGCTAACTTGTCGTGAACTAGTCGACTTATTTTTCCAAATTAAGTAGAGAACCACAACACCAGCGATACCCAATCCACCGAATATCAAGCTTCTGTTTTCAAAGGCCGTTTGGGTAAAGCTAGATTCTTCACTCGGTTCGCCCGCTAATTTCATCTTGACTAGTTGTTGCTTCATCTTCTTGTTATGTTCGGCCAATTTTTTACCTTGTTCTACGCGCTTTGGGTTCTTAGCTTTAGTACTCCCTTCGGTCGTAGCTCGTTCTGCTCGCTTAGTAACTGACTTAACTGCTTTCTGAATTTGGTTGCTCGAGTTCGCTTCGTTGTTGCTCGCTTCTGTTGGGTTCACTTCGTTTGTTGACATCCTCTTTTATAATAACAGAACTTTTGTTAAACTCCAGGTGTTTTGTTGTAATCAGCATTGTTGTAAGTGGAGAAAGATAAACTCCATATTTATAACAGACCTCTGTAAGTAGTCTACCCATAGTTTGACTGATAATCGGATCGTCGTTTAAATCTTTAGTCAGTGCTTCCTCTGATTTTAAGTTGACGTTGAATCCGAGTAGATCGATCGGAGTAGCTATTCCTAGTAGGCGAGAGTACAAACTTAAAATCGAGTGACCGAGGGTTTTGACAATTTCTTTGCCAAACTTAACTTCGTAGAGGTTAAACAGTTTTTCTTGTTCTTTTGGTGGCAGAGCTTCGATTTCTTTTATCGTGTATTCTTTGCCTAGGTACTTCTTACTTTCGCCCGAGGCAGCTATCGCGCAAAGGCGGTCTTTTACGTTTGAGCTGATTGCTTCGCTTTTTGGTTCAGTGAATATGCTTTTTATGTCGTCCATTTTAATAATAAGTACTCTTTAAATTTGTTGTAGGTATGCTTTAGTCGTATGTATTCAACTGTATAATAAGTCAAGTTAGCTGCAATAACTAGCTGAATAACTAGCTGGACGTATTGTAGCATTGTTATCTATTTACTATAACTAAATTAAATTTTATTATAGCACAGCTGAATTAGCTATGCTCAAGCAAAGGGTAAGTAATTATCAACAAAGTAAAACAAATAAATAACTAGCTAAAACGTATTATAAAAAAGCTATTATTTAGTTACAACTTAGCTGAGTAACTAGCTAAAAAATATTGTAACTTGCGGGCGCTTCGGTATTTAACACCAACTTACTAAATCTCACGGTGCGTAGATGCCTTTTAATTTCCCCTCTCTTTTCATCTGGTACAATGTCGTTCTCGTCCAGACACTGATCAAACGAACCACGGTCCTTGCAATGAAAAATTGCTGTCCAAGCAGTATTCTCACGAAAATCTTTTAAAACTGAATTGTACTTTTGCGTCAAAAGCCAGCAGCTGTGAAGGTAATGTCGACCCGAGAACGCCATCTTAGACAACGCGCAAACTGAACCACTCTTAGATTTTTTTCGATACTTGATAAACTGATCGGCTGCACAATCGTCGATAATAAACAATGTATTTACACCATCGAATACTCTCTGATAAAGTTCGATCGCATCATTTAACTCTAGCCTTTCTCGATCCAGGTCACATAGGTAAACGTTTTCATCGGTGTACACCCACAGTCGTTCTAAATACGTTTTATTCTTAAATAGCGTCGGGCATATAATGACGATAGCTTCAAAGGTGAATCGGTATTCTGTCTCTAAAAGATTTAAGATCCAGTTAGTCTTCCCGCTGCCAGTTTTGCCCACGATCAAGGCGCAGTGGGGATTCTTAAACATCTGGTTCTCACTACGCTCATGCTCCCTCCGGTCGTTCTCACTTCTTTCATAACTCGCTCGCTCGTTCTCGCTACGCTCATAGTTCGCTCGTTCCACTCGCTCGTTCATTTTTAATAAACCAGACTTTTAAAATTTCCGTCCTCCACCGTTAGTTGAGAATCCATCACCAGGAACACGTACATAGTCAGCGGTCCTGCGGTTTCGGCCGTTCGTTCCATCTGTATAGATATGTCCCCACCTCCACCGAGAGGTCTGCCCGATCCATGGGCGGAATTGTCGTCGGAACTTCGGAAGTCGAGCCAAAGCCCGTATTTATCTTTTAGGTAGTCTGCTAGGTCTACTCCCAACAAGGATAAGTCCGAGACGACTCCTCTAGCCAATTCTTTATCCGAGTCTCCGAAATATTTTGTAACTTCGTTCCAATGTTGATATTCAAACAGACCCTGGGAGTACAATTGATTTGGTTTTCCTTCGACCGTGACGACCGTCTTTGTGATGTGCGGATTATAGAATTTTTGCGGGTTCTTGATCGTCGGATCTCTAAACAAAATCAACACCCCTTTTAGGCTTCTAATACTCTGGTCGATGCTGATGTTCCACAGCGTGTCTGACTTGTTTACCGCTTGCTTCTTCCACGAGTGAATACGGTCGAATAGATAATACATCGTCTTCTTGTTTCTCAAGGTTTGGGCCAAGTCTCGGTTGGTGACTACCTCGTATTCCAGGGTCAGATCTGAAATTTGATATTCAGCCGCGGTATCTGACGAATTAACCACTTTGTCGTGTCGGTTAAAAGTTAGTTGGTACGTCAGAGGCTCTTTAAACCACGAAGGATAAAATGGGGTATGATCTGTTAACATAGGCGTGTCTAGTGGAATCGCGTACCTGTTTTTAAAAGCGTCGGCAATTGCCTTGTCTTTACCGTCGTTTGCGGCAGCATTAGCATCGTCAGCCCCTAGACGTATCTTAGCTACGTTTTCTCTTTTCAAACCAAAATACGCCATATTTTTAGCCTGCGACGGGGGTAACCAATTGTCCTTGAAATTGTGAAATACGTCCGCGTCATAGTAACTTACGATTTTGTTTCCCTGGAGACTCACATTTATTTCCGACACCAGGTTTCTCGCCACGTTGTTATAAACCGTCCTGTTGTCGTCCGAGGCACCGTCGAGATCGAGTTTAAAAGCCAACTTTGCAGTACCGGGTACCATGACTTCGTCCATACCTAAAGAGGGGAATTTTACGTTTAACGTGTGACCCGCGTCTACCGTACTCGGGTTGTGCGTAATGGTGACTTCACGCCGCTCGACTTTGATCGCGCGAGGAACTTTAAGTCTGCGACTCGGGTTAAGCTTTTTGGTATACATCTTACTTTTATATAATACAATTCTTATTTTATAATTTTAAAAAGAAAAGAAAACACGACTAACGTTAAACCCGCTGCAAAAAACAGATCTTCATATTTTTCACCTTCTAACATATGGGCGATTTCGTCGATCTTTAGCTGAGTTTCTACCTGTTCGGTTTGAATCTCGATTAATTTATCTTTAATTTCGGTAACACTCGCTTCGGTAACACTCGCTTCGCTCGTTGCTCCCTCTGGTCGCTTCGTTGCTCGCTTCGCTTCGCTTCGCTCGTACTCACTTCGTTCGTTCTCCATATTTAATTTAACCTTATTTTAAAAATGGCTAGTGCTTTAATGATGGTTGGAGGAGCGATAGTAAACGCCTTAGCATTCACAGGCTCAAATTTTTTATTTAGCAGTTTATCAAAAGATAACAACGTCGACGAAGAACGAAAGCGTCACGACCTCGCGTTGGAGCAATTAGATCAAGCAAAACAAGAGTGGGAACAAAAACGCGTAGACATGCAAGACTTTTTAAATGAACGAACGCAACAAGAAGGCAAGAGTCAGCAAACATTTGTAAAAGTAGACGAAGCGTTGCGGGAGTATTCAGAATTGACCGGTAAGAGTATTATCCCGTTACCACCAGAGCCTAAGTTGTCCGATTTTTACGAGCCTTCCGAAGATCAAAAAATTCGCGAGTTTGTTTGGATTATAGGTGGAACTGCGATAGTCGGGTTGTTGGCTTACCGGTACTCGCTGCGCTCGTAGCTCGCTTTGTGTAACTTATTTTAAAATGGAGAGAGAATTTTCAAAATTGTTTTACAGCCCGCAAGGCTACTGGCGAGGAGAAAGTGCTGTCGATCGTCTACACGAAAAGACCGGTGCGGACAAATCAGTTATTAGGAAGTGGCTAAAAAAGCAGGCCGTTTGGCAAATATACTTACCCGCACCACATTACGTACCCAGACCTACAATGTTGCAATCAGAATCGGTCAAACCTAATTACGCGCATCAAATGGACATACTTTATTTACCCTGGGACCGAGTTAAAAGGAAAACGTTTAAGTACGCTTTGACCGTGGTAGACGTGGGTTCGCGGTATAAAGAAGCAGAACCGTTGACCAGTAAAACCGCCGAACAAGTTAGCGAGGCAATAAAGAAAATTTACGAGCGAGCGAAGCGAGCTGCGACCAAAGGGAGTAACGGGCGATCACCTTTGACGTGGCCCAAATTCGTAATGGTAGACTCGGGATCTGAATTCAAAGGCGAGTTTAAAAAGTTAATGACAAAAAATAAAGTACAAATTCAAGTGGGTGAACCTGGGGTACACAGATCTCAAGGAATCGTGGAAAGGTTTAACCGCACTTTAGCCGAAAGGTTATTTGGCCACCAATACGCTCAAGAAATGTTAAATGTAGGTGTGCGTAACGTGGAATGGGTGGAACGTTTGCCTCAGGTCGTGAAATCGTTAAACGAGGAAAAAACGCGGTTAATAGATGCCGTTCCTGCAGAAGCTATAAAATCAAAGCGAGTGAAACAAGAACCGAGTACACCTGTAAGAACTACCCAAAGAGAACTTCCTCCAGACGCGGTCGTCAGGTACCTCTATTACCCGGGTGAGCAAGAGGGTGGCACCGTCAGAAGGGCGACAGATCCGATCTGGTCCGTGGACGTCTATCAAATTGAAAAGCGCACCAGTCAATCTAAACGAGTGAAAGGCAAGAGAGTCAAAACGGGTCCCACTTTGTACTATTTATTAAACGGACCAAATAGGAGTTTCGTCAAAGAGGAACTTCAGGTAGTACCTGAGGACACCGAATTACCAGAGTAGCTCGTTCTCACTGCGTTCATAGCTCGCTCGTTCCACTCGCTCGCTCGCTTATGCCCGTAAGCCAACGTATCGATTCCGTTCGGCAATATGTAACGCTTTGTGTCCAACGGCGACAAACTAAGTTTATTTTGTGAAATGGTGAACACCCGATGTTTATCCGATCTAAATAGTTGTTGTTTATTGAAATGAGAAACCCTTTCAAATAGGCAGCTTTTATACATCTCGTGGGTCAATCGTTTCTCGGTTACTACCTTGGAGACCCCTTTCGCCTTCTTTAAAGAAAAGTACTCGCCTCGCTCATAGCTCGCTGACGCTCGCTTGTGATCTACCGTCAGAATTGAATACATCTTTGGTCTGATACAAACGGCTTCTAAAATTGTTTTACCGCCAAACTCGTCTTTCATTTTACCTATGACTTTTTTATTTTTGACGCTGTAAAGCGGATGACCCGGTGGATAATTACTAAAGTCAAACAAATGGCGCTTTTCGTTTAGGTAACCAGTTAAATCGTCAGAGCTTTGCTCGATTTGAACTAATAGAGAATCAGTGTCCGTATAAAGTAGGTTTACTTTTTCACCAAAAGTTGATTTTAGTTCGTTGTAGTAGAAATCATACATCAACGTTTTTGAGATATCGAGAATACTTACACCGCAATAGATTGGCTTATTTAATTTTGTTTTGGTTCGGTACATCTCCACAAACGAAAGAGAACAGTCCCCAAATGGCACCGTCGATTTATAATTCGGTTTATACGTTAATTTTCTGTATTTGACGGCGTCTTGTTCGTCCCTTAGGAGGTGGCCGTCAATTCGATGTCTTACATTTTCCATCGTCTTGCCAAATACCGAATTGTTCATCAATTTGAAAAAGTCCTTCTCAAAATCATTTTTTGCTTTCTTGCGCAATTTTGTGTTTTTATCGATGTAGCTCTTCATCCACGGCTTTTGGCGGAAACGCAGTACCCGGTGAACTTCTTTGATCCACAACCCTAGTTTGAGATATTTTTGTAATGTACGATAGTGAACCACGTATTTTTCTTTGGTGTTGAGAGTAGCCACGAGTTTGTCTACCGAGCTCGCTCCGCTCGCTACTTCGCCATTACCAATTAAATCCTGTTGGTAACTCGAAAACCATTCGTTCGGCACCGACATGTTTTCGGGTGCAAGTGGAAAGTCATTATGTTTGTCATGGTGACGTTCCGGGTAATCTAAAGAAATCTCAAACATGTAACCGTAGTCGTCAGTTAGCCGTAACTCTTGGATGTAATAGTAATTGAATTTTGCTAAGTCTGTTTCCCAGGTAAATTCCCCTACGGGTAGATATTTGCTCATCGCCCAGCCATATAAATTATTTGCGTCTAGGTACATGATCTGTGACTCTGGCTTATTTGGGTCGTAGTCGGGTAATTCTGGACTATTAGCTTTCGCGTATCGCTTTGCGCCCACACTCGAGATACCGCCTCTTTTTGCCCTTTCAAAAAACAAGTGCTTGTCGATGTCTGTCAGCAGTTCCAGTTGTATACCCGAATGCTTTAAGAGGGCATCCCACGACAGGCCTGGCGCCGTATAGTAGTTAGCCGGGTCAAGGCCATAGTTCTTTTTGCATACCTTCCGAAAGTTTTCAAATACACCCGCGAGCAATAGCGTGTCCGTTTCCACGTATAAGTCGTGGTAGTCCCCCAAGTTTTGACAACCAAAGGCTTCCCATACTGTTTCCGCACGAGCGTATTCTTGCTCGGTTATCCCTCCCTGCTTCAGAGAGCTATAAAAAGCGTCTACTGGTGGGAGTTTTGTTTCTTGAAATCGATCAAAGGAATCGATATACTCATAAGGATAAATTCCCTTTTCCAAGAGTAAATTTGGGTTATTTGGAAACCTTTCACAAAGTAATTTAAAATCATCTGGTGAACAATTTTTAACCAACCGATCTAGCGAAGCCGCCATGAAATGAAAGGAGTCTAAAAATCTGAGTTGGCCAAAAGAAAACGAAATGTAGTTCTCGGTATTTTTAGCGATCAACTTAATTGATTTCCCATAAAATTCGTGAGCACCCTGCATAATCAAGTGCGCATCGTATTTCTCCAAGTTGTGTAAGATAACCGGAATAGGTGTTTGGTCGGGCACTATTCTTAACTTGAGATTACAACTAGCGTGCGCTGGGCCTCGGTACTTCCCCGTCACGTGACAATGATCGCGAACTTTTCTAAAATTGTTGATGGGCTTTTCGCAATCTAAACATTTCCACTCTTTGAACCCAGCTTCATTTTTATGACAGAAAGCAATTTTGTCAGCTTTTGTCTCAGGTGGTTTTGGAATATCACATTGACAGTGAGATTCATCCGCTTTTGCTCGATCTATCAACTTTTCGCAGATCCAGCATCTATTACATTTTTCGTAAATTTTTTGTAATTGATCGTTCCAAATCAACGGCTCTTTGTTTTTAAACGTTTCATTTATTTTCTCTGTTTCCTGAGAAAGTGATTCTACAAAATCTACAGCCGCGTCTTGGCCTCTATATGTTTTTCGGCTAGTGCAAACTCCATCGCATCTGACGACTGCGTATGAGTACCCGCAAGGCCTGTGAATCTGAGTTTTCACCGTGTTTGTGTCAGTCAGCGGTAATTTTTCTAAAACAGACTCAAAATCGGCGTAAATGACAAAAGGCGCGTCTTGCTTATTTTTGTAATTTTTGAACTTGAGTATATTCTCGCCTTTGACTGGCATTTCGACTTTACACGTAGGAACGTTTAAGCCTTGGCAATCTTCTTTGTGGCTGGCTAACTTTTCTTCAGTTAGGAAATGTGTCATGCACTTGAAACACCAGTATTTTTGGCCGTCGTGTTTATTGATGTCACCCGTCAACCGAGAAAAGTTTTTAATCCAACAGTAGTGGTTTTCGTCACCTTTGTTAAATAAAAGTAAATTGATCGGTTCTCGCTGCGCTCGTAGTCCGCTCGCTTCACTCGCTCCTTCTTCTGGACGCTTGCTTTTGTGGAGAATGTAAATACCGTCTTTTTTGGTATAACCAAACACATTGATTGCCAAGTTATTTTGCGATTCGATACGAGGGATTTGTGAAATCGGTGTTGGAAAGCTTATGTTTGTAAAATTTAGACCGTCTGCTTCTGACCGGTAAGTCGAAGGCCGCTCGTCATGTATTTTATATTTTGGATTTGTTTCTAGCTGACTTTTGACTCCGTCTGAATACAGCTTTAAAGCTGCTCTCAACGCCCATCGAATACATTCTTGATCTTTATTTTGGACGTTTATGATTGCTTTTTTGTCTAACAATTCCTTAGGTAACGGAATGTAAGAAGAACCGACTGGATTATATTTAACCACGTTGACGTAAAAAGCGACAACTTTGTCAAAGATCCACCCCGAGCCTTTTTGTGTATGGGCCTCCACCTGTTCGATTTGTTCTTCGCGTTGCTTAGCGAGTGCATTTTTAACGCTTGGTTTACTCGTTACTACGTCTTGATCACTCTGAAAGGGAAAGGTGCCGTAGTCAATCGTTCCGTCAATTTTTTCCAATCTAAACTGCACTTTAAGATGTGTTTGTAATTTGTAACTCCCGATTTCTTTGAGTTCAGCTAACGCTGTTTTCTCTATCAACTGCTTGTAAAAATCAAAAAAATGTATTAAATCGTCTTCATAGAAGCGAGGAATCAACTCCCAATTACGAAAATTATCTTTAAAACGCCTTATACGTTTAATGTCTACTTCCTCGAGTTCTTTAGGTTGTGTATAAGCTTTAATCGCATCAATAAAGTCCTGTTTGACGTATCTGTCTTTGTTTGCATAAGGAATATTATATTTTTGTACCGTTTTCAACAGCTGCCGATATGACTGACGCGGGAGATATCTAAATTGTTTTTGATCCTCTCTGATAGCTTTTATTAGCTCTGATCGTGTATGATATTTGCGCCTAGGTGACGGTAATGGGATTTTATACCGTTTAATAAAATCTTCCAAAAACACCTTCTTAAATCGAATAAAGTTCGTTAATATAGGTCGATGTTGTTGATAGCTCATGTCTCTTTTTATATATAGATTTATAAAATTTTTATCAATTTTATTCAACATGTTTTTTTTATACTACTATTTTATATAAAGAGCATTTATTTAAGGCGGTTGTAAACATAGCGTGTTTTGCTTTGAACAGAGCCATGCTTTAAGTAGAGGTCACGAGTTCAGGTCGGGCAAGTCTCGACTTGTTCGCAAGGGGAAATCCCTTTTTGTTTGTGTAAGTCAGTACCAGTCACGAGTTGTTTAGTCAGCCGGGGTCAAAAGGTGAGCGAGCGTAGCGAGCGGTGCGTGTGATGGGTAAAAGAGATTTTGGCTCAGAATGTATATATTCGCCCGGTATTTTAGAGCCGGATTTTTTGGGTCGATGAGGTACCGGGGGAAATCTGGAATTCCAGATTTTTAGGGGATTCCCCCGATTTTTTGAGTCGATGTACTACCCAGGGGTTTTTGCTAAAAACGGCAGAAAAGGGCGTGTGGTCCAGAACTGTCAGTTCTCTACTACTAGTCGTGTTCCCGCTGTTCGAGCACGAGAACAAGAAATCTGCGTCAAGAACAGGCCGCCCGAACTCGAGCATAGAGACTACGCTCTTGCGGCCTCTATTGTCGGTCTACAGACATTTTTAATGAGTCTGTAGGAACAGGGCGACGTCTGTAAGGGTGCGTCTATTTTCCACAAATGTAAGGCGACAACAGGACAAAGACTCTACACTGCAATAGCACGACGCGACAGCTCGCCGGCATTACGCAAACGTGCGTTGCAACGGCACAACGCAACAGCACAATGTGCAAACAAGACGGCACGACGCAAGGCTCGATCGGACGCCAAAGTGCGACACGACGGCAGGATAATACGATGCAACAGCACGACGCGACGGCACAATTATATGCTGCATAACAGTCACATAGCATGGCGACAATCGACGATTTGGTATCACTGTAATAAAATAACAAATCTATTTTGGCCGGCATTGAGGACAACTGCCAATCCGACGATACTCAAGTCATGATATGATGTGACATGATTTACAGACGTAGTACACTGCAGGACATTGACCTTCAGGGTTAATAAAGCCTTGGACGTAAGGCTTGTGGGTCAAAGTCTTGGCCTTGAGGATCAAACCCTTTGCTCCAACACTGGCTTGTACTCAGACTGACATGTGCAAAATGGCATAAAACGATGACGCGATCATGTGATTTATACAATTTGAATATTCAGTGACAACCTTGCATCTTGCATCAAGTTACATTTTGACAATTTGAATTTGCAACAAAGGACAGCTTACAATCAATTTCTTTAACGTAAACCTTCAACGAGCACCTTTCTGTCTCAGTTAACCTTAATTTCAACTTTGCCTCAAGATTTTCAAAGGGTGTTTTAATAGCCTTTTTGTTTTTCATGCTACGAGTTTTTCCATATTCATTGCACAACTGTGATTTTACCCCGGGAGAAATCCTCAACGCAAGATAGTATTGATAGGAAGAAGCGCACTGACATTTCACATTACTAAATATACGACAACTTAAGGTCCTCATGTTAAAAATGAATTACAACATGACAGGAAAATAACTCACTTTTCAATTACATATTTATAGAGAAGAAATTCACTTTAAGGGGCATTCATGGGACAGGGAAATGTGTCTTGAGAACTACACCACAAATCAGATCCACCACTTAACATATTATTTAGCAGAACTATTGGGGTCCTGGTTCAACCTTCGGCTGTCTTTTTGCGCAAATAAAGAAAACGCCACCCCCCCCCAAAAAAGGAGAAAAATATCGCGTGCCATTAACATAATAGTTCGTGCGTGTAGACGGGTGTCCAGACGTGCACGGTACGGGCACTTGCCCGTGTTAATGCGTTTATGAAATACTAAGGAGAAGCTGTCCGGAAAAAACATTTCATGTTGACGACCATTGTTTTATGTGTATTTTTGGCTACGTGATGCACTACTGTAGCGTTTTGGTCACTCAGCCTTTACGGAGAAACATTCTCTATACAGTAAGGTTAATGGTTTTATCTCCTTAAGTTGATATGAACAACAAATTATAACTTCTTTGAAATGGCCAAATGGTTAAGGGCGCGGTTTTCACATCGTTAGTCGGTGGGTTCGAATCCCAGCGGTATCTTTTTATTTTCCCAGCGCTTGCTGTCAGACAGTAGCTATAAGAGACGCTAAATTCACCCTGTCAAATACCATCAGTACCTTAGCCTACCGGGTAAGCTCTTCTGTTGGGACTGTCCGCGAAGTCCAGGTGAGCGCCTTAGTACAGGTTCGAGACGTATGGCCGACTCGGCGGCCAGGGCTTAGGGGCTTGTCTCGTTTCCTCCCTTGCATGGCCGCTCGAACCCTTTTGGGTTAAATGGATGGACAGGGAGGAAGTGCGGTGGGCCGGGAACCCCGAGAACCCAGAAGAGTCCTATATGGAAGCCGGTAACTGCGATTTGTAGCGAATTTCAGGAGTCCGTGCGCCTGAATGCTTGGTCAACACCGCATAACTTTTTTTTTCTTCCATCGCCGCATTTTTTCACGTCCCTGGGGACCCAGAACCACAATGCAATTCTCCAGGTTTGAATACCCTTTGCTGATACCAATGCTGATATCAGGCTTCATTTATAATCTTAGTCTCCTACATAGAGAATAAAAATGAATCCCAACCGTGTTCGGGTTACATTTCTTCTATTATAAGTGATCTCAATATAAAAGCAGTAGCGTATCTAGTGATTGTTTATGGTTCAGAAGTAACAGATCCGGGGGTGGCACAGTTGGGCGGAATAAACTAATCATGTACAAATAAAGGACAGCTTTGTTTTTGATAGTACTGGCAATCAACCAAGTTGAAAAACCGCTCTAAATACCTCTCTTCATACATGTGTAATGTTTTTAATCTTTTATTTTATTCTAAAAACGTACAATTATAGATGAAATCCCTTTCTTTTTTTCGAGTCAGGGCCATGTAGTAACTTGAGCAAATTTCATTTCCATATTCAAGGCTGATAGATTGGGAATTAATAACCACTGGCTTGTCTGAAAACTTTTGGTCGATTCAAATATTTGGACTGGTGGGTGTAATGTGCTATTACAAGATAGGAGAGCGATGGGCTGCTTGCCCAAATTTTGAAACTCAAAGGCCTGATTGGTCCAGCATAGAGTTTAAGTTTCAAAACATGAGTACTGTACTGCCTCCAACCCCGGTCAAGCGCAAACCCTGTGTCCGAATTTCGAACATACAGTCGGCAAAACCCTGACGCTTATCAGCGCAGCAGAAATTGACCCTAGCTTGCAGTCACGATTATTTCCAGTAGTTGAAAAAGTTGGAAATTCACAGACGTTAGCCTAACGTTAGCCTATCAGCCCTGCTCAAGTCATAGGCTCATAAACTGGATGAGAGACAACCTTTCCTAATTTTTTCACCCCAAAGCGATTTTGGAACCTTTTTCCCTTCTGTTTTACACGTTTTGGGGAACATTTTCAAAACTGGCGTTTTCTAAAGGATGCAGGAGAGTGAATAACCAAAAACTGCTTGCTCTCGCGAGCCAAATCACAATTTGTGTGCACGCAAATCCTCTACGAAATAGAGCATTTTGTGGCCCAGGAACTTGAGGATTTGTAGAAAAGTCAAATTTAGACGGGTAACTTAAAGAGTATACAAGCTAGCGTCTCAGTGATATTTGGAAGAAATTGGTGTCTGAAAACGGTCTACTTTTCGGGATGTGTAGGCATCAATATTTCAAAATGGCGAGGGGCTTCAAGACTGCATTTCAGGGGTGACCTTAAGTGGAAATAAGTATCTTCAGAGGTCGTCGATTAATGAACAGAAGTTTGAAAAGAAAATGAAAAGACTTTCAATGTAATTTAAAAACACGCCTTCTTTTGTTCCGCTAAGAGCCAATAGACTTGTACAAGCTTGCTAAAGTAATATGCGGATCTGATGGGAAATGCGAGTGGCCAAACTGAGTTGAAGAAAAGGCACTGTCACAATGATAGTAGGATCTACAGCACTAGTGCTTTATTTTAGAAACACAGACTGATATCACTGAAAGTGTGATGGTAACCGAGGAAGACTGGACCGAAGGAAGACTGAAGATGGAATATTCTGAGAGTAATAATTTAGTGCAGGCTGGGTGGTAACTACCGAAATCCGTGGTCAAACTTGCAGTAGTACAATTGTTGAGAGGTATTGCCTGGAGGGGTGGGAGTACTGCTTGGAGATTGCCGGATGGACCACAGAGAAATATCTATAAGGTTACAAATCTAACATAAATGGGAACTTCATCAACAGTCTTAAAAAGAAATTGGTCAGAAATTGGAAGAAGGATCGGCCAGATAATTAAAGAGTTAGAAATTCTAGGATTATACTTATTATGTAAGAGCAGTTCCCATATGTAAATTTTGCTCTCGTTTTTTTCTTTTTTTTAATAAAATATGATATAGGCCTACGCTACTAAATTCAAATTTATGAATTTATAAATTATGCCGTGCATAAGTGACATTTATTCAAGTTAAAGCGGTTAGATTATTTCAAGATATATAAGGCTTTTGACATGTCTTTTCATTGATTCCAAGATATCTTAAAATCAATTTCAAGATATCTTGAGCTCATATTCAAGATATTTTCAAATCATTTTAAGTCCTCTCTAAATTTATTTCAAGACATCTTTAAATAAATGCCTTTTAAGATATCTTCGTTTTCAAGACATCTTGAAATCGTTTTCAAGATACATTGAAATCGTTTTCAAGATGTTTTTAAATTACTTTCAAGATATCTACAATTCGATCTCAGGATATCTTGAAATCCATTTGTCAGATATTGTAAAAACAGTTTTCAGATATCTGTACATCCATTTCAAGATATCTCCAAATAAATTAGAGATATCTTCAAATGGATTATAAGATATCTAGAAATGAATTTGAGATATCGTAAAATGGATTTCAAGCTATCTCAAATACGATTTACTAAAATCCATATCCATTTCAGGATACCTTGAAATAATCAAAAGAGACCGCTGTAACTTGAATAAATGTCACTTACGCGCGCCACACTAAACAGTTCACCATACGAAGAGGTGGCGCAGGGCACGAAAAATAAATTGCACCATTATGCACCAACAACTTGGAACCTGGCCGACACTTAGGCGCACGTGTGTTCACCCACCCTTACACGGCTATACTTGTGGGGTATTTCCTTTGTTCTCGTGTAGAAAACTCCTGGGTTGAAATTTCGACCGTATGTCCCAGATATAAAGCACCAAAATTGGTACCCCACAAGGGAGAAACTGGCCTTGTCGGGTACTTCCCATTGTTCCGGTACCCCACAAGGCCCCATGTATAAGCGCAGGATGACATGCATGTAACACACACGTGCTTACGAGTTCTTGTGCAAACTTGGCGTAGCGAACAAGAATAGGCCTGACACCTCTAGCTTTGCTGTGATCTCTCTCCAGTTCGTAATTGTATCGTCAGTTCAGTTTAAACCACGCCCACTGCATATAGAGTTACATGGAACCATGGAACCGGAAGTTAATGTGCAACTTGATTGTTCGCCCAATGGAAGCTTGCAACAGCGGTGCGTGCACGTGTATGACGAAGTCACTTACGAACCGGATGTTACGCACTCAGTGCATAGGTGCGCGAGTTCATGCCCATTTGACGCGGAGCACGCTGAGTACGCGCAACGAGCATAATGTGGAATGTATGGTCTTCAAGTCAAGATTAAATCTGATACACCGTTTTCCTAAAGACTCTGTCCATAACAAGTACGTCTCACTTCATCAAATTAATACTATTAAGGAAATAAATATGTGCCAATTAGTACATTAAGGAAATAAATTAGGCACCAAAAGTGATATAACAAACAAAGGTGTCGTAGCCCCAGGGATTCATGTGAAGCCTATTTTCAACCAACCAGATTAATTAACATATTATCTCACAAGGGGTACAGCATTATCATCAGGGATCATGATGACACCGCTACATAAGATGACTTCAACAACGGACACGTCATATGCACTAAATTTGAACCTCTATTCCACCTCACCCAACATAAAACTCGCATTTTCCATTTACTTTGGCTTTACAATTGTCCTTTTTCTCATTTGCACAGAGAGTCCAGTATTTATCGTATCATCTAACCGATTTGATTCGTTTAACATAACCCCCTCCATGTAATTATTCAATGATTTTACCAAAAAAGATCATATCATACATTTACCTTTACAAAAAATATTATTAACCATTTTAACCTTAACTACATGTAATACACATGATTATACACCAAAACCCACTAAAGAGAGGCGGGATATTTTTCACACAACCTGAATCTCACTCAGGCGTCCTATGCCTGATCTTTTTTGGCATCATGCATGTACAAAAAAACTCATCAGGGTGTCAATGTTTTTATTCTATGGTTCTTGTCTCTTTTTTATGCAGGGACGCACTTCTATTTCAACTCATTGTGATATATGAGTTGAGTTTCACAGCCTCACGCATGGCGATCAAAGTACATCCGGGACGTTGGTGGAAAATTTGTCTACATTTTGACTGAGCTGTCCAACGGAACAGATGGGAAAGCGGTATGTTTGATTTTACAATAATTGGCATCAGGTGGCAAAATGACGGGTCAAATGTTGTTACAAAAACCATGGCTTGACCCTTGGAAAAATACACTGCACTGCGGGTATGTGGATTCTTTAGGGGTTGAGAGAAGCTAATGATTTCAGGGCACTAAATCCCTAGATGTGCATGTAGACTCCATGTTTTTCTCATGCCAAGCTTGTTGGGAAGAATCAGGGGACGCGTTAAAGAACACCAGGGCTAATTTGACTTTAAATACCAGTTTGTTATTTGAAATGGACATCAACTTGCTGGTAATCGGTGAAAGAGGAAAGAAAGAGCTTTCAAAATAAATGAAACTTATATAAGCTTATGGTAAATACTTACTAGTTACTCAAAAACTCAACTACAGAGCCATGACACCTTGAAGACACCCAACAACTAGTGTAGATAAAGATTGAATTGTACAAATTTAAGTCAAGAACTCTCGCCTTCACACTTTTGGAAAATGCAATTTCAGATGCCACCATGATTGACTATGTAGGGCAATTTTCAGGTCATTTATACTCGAATGTATGCAGACTTTTTTTGCGCGGGAACAGGACCGGAGAAATGTGGGATTGAACAAAACAGCAAGGGGTAGGTTAGGAAGTCTCTTCTTCTTTCGCAGATATTTCCCTCACTACATGAAATAACGATATTAAACGTTCATCATTCTATAGAATAACATGTGCCCTTTCAGATGACGTCGACTGACAGACCTGGACAATTGTTAGGTTATTTATGCTGGAGACTTCTTTGCACGCCAATAGGACCTGAAGTGTAGATAAAGGTTGAATTGTACAAAATTAGAAAACAGTGGGTCAAGAACCCTAGCCTTTTCTCGCTGATAGTTACTGAAATATGGATATTAACATTACATCATTGGATAAAAATATGCTCTTTTAGATGCAACCGTGGTGGACAGATTTAGAAAATTTTCAGGTCATTTATAATCAAATATGTGGAGTCTTCTTTGATCAGGAACAGGGCTGGACAAATGTAGAATTCCACAAAAATAGCAAACAGTATTAAGAGGGGAACACTTGTCTCATTTGGAGGATTTTTTTCATTACTGCATGAAATCAAGATATTAAACTTACATATCTGGATAGAGGAACATGTGCCCTTTTAAATACCACGGTGCCATAATTGACTAATTTTTTCAGTAATTTATGCTCGAATGTAGGCACACTTGTTTACACGAGAACAAAATGTAGAATTGCACAAAAATGGCAAGCAGGAGGAGAAGAACTCCTGCCAACTTTCGCAAGAATTTCCCTATAAATACTAAACATATTATTGAACAAAGGAGCATTCCATCACGATTGCTAGATTGAGACAATTTTCTGGTTAGTTTTGGTCGAATATATGCAGACATTTTTGCTCGAGGAAAAGGATTTGTAAAGTGTGGACAAAGGTTGAAAACAAAAACAGCAAACAGCAGGACAAGAACTCCTGCATTCCTTCCAAAATGTTGGCAATCCTAAATTAAATCTTACATTAAATTACATGATTTTATTTTATTTGATAGGGTTCCTATACGTCCGTCGACGAGGCCCCAGGGATCGTCCTGCCAAAATTGCCACTTTTGTCCATGTACCTAGCCGACATTGCAGCATTGACAAGGACACACGCTCAATCAGATCAATACATAAAATTGCACATAGTATATAATTGCTAATATTGCACTCGAGCAGAGGTGAAACCATGTTGAAGATCTAGCTTGGATATCACGTGTTATAGATAACAGTCTGAACAACACACAGCACCAGCATGTCTAGTTACAAGACTCACTATGCTATGAATGAAACATATGCCGGTCACAAGGTCTTAAAAAGGGGCTTATCCAAAACTTGCCTTCATACACAATGTACAACCTCCAGAATGAAAAGAAACATTACAACAGAAGTTTTGGTCCTGGTCGACGTTCTGCGCTGTAGGTGTGATTACGGATGCTGTGTCCCGGGTTTCAGTGCTGCAATTTCGGGGCTACTTGTTAGCAGGGCATGATTTGTCTTGTATGGTCTGAGGCCTGTGTTATTTTGTTACATTTCTGTTGGATGTATCTTGCCAACGAGACAAGTAGAATGATTAACGCCTCCCAAGTCCTAAAAGACAAAAACCTAATGACATAGCGCACGAAGAACCACAGATTATTGCCTGCATGAATCGTGTAGGCTTATGGCGAAAACAAATGTGAGAAAGTACGCTGTCGAAGTGCTTCAGACCATACAGCAAGAAGGACACAGATATGATCAGGCTTTGTGTGATCGCTCCCACAATCAAGAACCTACGCATGATGAATTAGCCGGACTCTTTCCAAACATGCCCTTTCCTCTGGTGCCTAACGCCGACCTCAATCCTTAATTTGATTTTTTAAATGTACACATTCAATGTAAAACCACACAGTTTGTCTTGGTGCATGCCTTCGCGCATTCCTGGTTCCCTTTTCGGATCTCGGTTAGGCCTATGTGGGCTGGCAAACATTGGCACTTTCGAATCCTTCAAAAATGTCATAATGGGGCCCCTTGCACCCCTTTCCTGCAGTTTGCCTCACATTTTTTCCACCCCCAACTACACTGCTGGAAACATGCAAACATGGCTTTAGTCACTTCCCAATGACTTATCAAATAAAGACTTTTTTCAATACGGCATTCACTTCATATGGATATTGAACTATCTGTGTGCTTGTGAAGACTCCGATGACGATGATTTGATCAGCTTGTAAAGTGAACAAGAGAGTTTGTGTAGCCTATAATCAAATTCACTGAAAGGTATCCTTTAGCTGTTCCTCACATTGAGCCGACACGAAATTGAAGCGGATTCGAAAACGCGAATACTATTCCCTACGTTTGGGAAATGTATTAGTGGTCATGATGCAAACTAACCGAAGGCTTGTTTAGCAGTGTAGGCCCTGTCTAGCTTTTGATGGCGTAGTGGCTATTTGGCTCATTCAACATGTTGTTTGGGAGAAAAATCAAAAGTCTTATTCATGGTCCCAACATCCTTGCTTTCATTTCATGTTGATATTTTCGTAGGGATTTGGAGGTAATATCTGATAGGCCTAAGTAAATTCTTTGTAACAAAAAAACAATATATATTAATAAAATCCGTCAACCCTCCCCCGGGATACTGCTGTCTGCCTGCAGTTTGGGCAGATAGGGGCCCTTACTGGTCAACACCAATAGCCACTGGCGCGAATTGGGGGAATGGGATTGGAAAATTGTTAAGGGGTTACCTGTCTGGCCATGGATTACCATATGACACTATAGAGGGCGATGTAGGCCTATGACTCGTAGTCCTGCAAACAGGACATCCAAAGTAGGTACTCGTGGCTTACTGGTGTGTTTTTTTCTCCCTTTTGAGTGTCAGTGAATACATTTTGATTGGGGATAATATATCCCCATCCCACAGAATTCTCACTCATGCCAGTAGCTCTATCCTGGAGAAGCCGAAGCCGTGCTGGATTTTACAGTCATTTGCAAAAGTTGAAGGCCACCTTGAATTTTATCGGTATTTCTGTCACTGGGCCTACATTACACTGTCTCACTGAATGATAACTTAACATAATTTTACAGTGGTGCATAACATCAGTGTAGTGCTACATACCAACTTGAATGAAATGCTTTTGCAAAGGCAGGTCTTGTATAACATTTTGTCTGTAAGGCAGCTTGGGTAAAAAAAAAGCAGTTTAAGCGAACAGAAATAAGGGAGGGCACACTGAATATTAGACTGTTAACATGTCAAATCATGGAAATGTAGTAAAAAATGTTCAACCAAGGTACCAAGGTTACACATTGAAAATAATGTATGTTTTGAAAACCTCCCTTTTTCAAACTCTTACTTGGTGTTTCAGATTTTTTTTTAACTTCAGAAATCCCACGTACAGACTAGGCTCAAAACATGGTGAGTGGGGCGTGAGCTGACTCCAGAGAATTCTACTCTTATAGTGAGAAACTTCTGTTCATCCAACCAAGCCCTTTGCATTATCCAGAGCAGTACCTTGGAGTAATGATCCACGGATTTTTGCTCAGTGCAGCTTGGGGTAAAACAAGACATTTGGATTTAAGTATTGCAAATCTGCTGTTTTATATGATTCAATTTAGGAATTGACAAGTTTTGAGTCGGCGTTAACCCTTCATGGATGAGGGTTATCCAGGAGTAGAGTAGTAACTTCAACGTTTAACTCTGTAGCCGTATAGCCGTCAGGTCTCTTATTTGCCATTTAGGCCTACTGTGGAAACTAACCAGACTTGACAACAGGTGGCAAAACAGCAGCCTTGCCATTACACAGGCTTGGCCGTTGGGCCATTATTCAGTCAACCATGTAGTGAAAGTAGTAACAGTTTGCCTTTAAAATTATTGACTTTGTTAAGCTCTGGGGGTGAGCTTGCTGTTTGTCCGTATGCACATTTCCTGAAAAGACGGTTTTGTACTGACGTCAGTCAGTTTTTGTCTGGGCCAAAAAGGTGGCTGCGTCCTTGATATTGCTTTCAATTCAAAAGGTTAGATGCCTTCTTGTTTCAGATTAACACAATTCAGTATAAATATCCGACAAATTGAAAACACAACTAAGAGCCACAATAATGTTATCTATTTCTACTTTGATGCGGCCTATACTCGGCAAGGTTCAAGAGTCTATATTTAATTCCGAGGAAATTGATTACTTATAATTATAATGCTTATTATTAAGACCTCTTTTTTATAATACTTCTTAGTGACGCCGGCAACATACTGCGTGAATTTAAAAAAAAAAACTTTTTGTTCACAACATACTTACAGTTTCAATATATGTACCAATATTTGGTTATACACAGTAACACACTGGACTTTTAATTCAAATTCATACGTTTCTTTGTCTTTAAATTATCCATGCATGCGGCATCTAGATTTTTTGCCGACTCTCCGAGTATATTTACGAGGAACATTATGCCACTTCATTGGTTCTTTAGAAACAAATGCCCGAATAGATGGAATTAAGCCAGGTACGAACAATGGTAATTCTTCTGACTGTCTTCTTAATCTGCTTTAAACAAATGCATAATTGTCAAGAGATTTTTTGACAAGCTGTTTACATGCTAGCAGTTTTGATTCCACACCCCAACGCCATGAATCGCCTTCAAAATGGGTTTTTAAGATACAGTAAATTATCTCAATACTGCCTTGCTCACTTGTTGTGATAGATTCAAAGAGTACTCTTGTGTGACCGTTTTTTTAATTATTTTGTTTCCTACTTGTTTTCTTCAGAAGACTGTGCAGCACAATATACCATCATGCGTCACTCGTATTTTAATATCAACACTACTGTTACCATTACAAGCTTGAACCCACACAACATTGTGTGTCCATTCCGGGGGGGGATACATCCCCCTATACACATGTTAATGTGGGGGATGAGCTATTGAATCACACCCAACTTTTGTGGTGAGCAAAAAAAATAGTAGAGTGTAAGAATTTTTCAGACTTCCAACGACTAAAATGCATTCAATATCACGCAAACAATGTAAACAATTTCAAAAGTCATAAATATACCATTTAGAATACATATTATAGATGCACATTAATATCATGAACATATCAACCTCTTTATGTGTCAACCCCTCCCTCTTTTCACACTTTAATGCCACTTTCCTCCCCACAACTTTCTCCTTCTCCAATCCCTCCCAATATCTTGCACAGATCTACGCCACTGCAATACAGGAATTAATATCAGTTAACAATTTAAATTGGTTTCTAATATAACTTAATCCAAAGATTATACAATTGTAAGTACATACAGACAAATCTGGGGAGTCGTTGTTAAGACTCACGCACGGGTTATTAGCTTCTGAGCTGCCTAGTGCTCGTATGTTGGATGTGGAAAGTATTATAGCAATGCCTTCTAATTCTTGTCAACGTTTGAATTTATACTACAAGCACTCATTAATTCGACTCCTTTGGACTCAAGCTCATAAGCTCACGTGCATCCCTCGACCAGAAAAGGTCGTAAAAGGACAAATCTCATCTTGAAATTAACAATTAATATCAGCACCCTCACTGGTAACAATTCCATCCAACCCTTAGAGGCCACTGTTCCCTTTTTCTTCAGGTAATGCTTTTTCGTTTACCTCCTACAAGTGCAAAAAGACTGAAAACTCGATGTTTGGCATAAAATGCAAAACTCTGAGTGATAACACGTAATGACAATGCATGTGCTACGCATGTGCAATGCATGTGCTCAGTGTGCCCCGCCAAACCATCCGTCTGAGAAGGGAGATCCATAATGTACTTCCAAGAAAGAACTGAGAAACATGATGTTTCAAGTATAGGAAGCTTTACACAGACCTAAAATGAATGTCTCAGTGAAATCATGTCCATCTACACGGCTGGCTTCCTTGTTTTCTTTGGACTGGCCCCCTCTTTTCAGATAATGCAATGAGTGTTTAACAGAATAGCTTACACAAGTTAGGGTTGCAGTAAAAAATTACATAATCTAACTTATGTAGGGGCGCAAAGAATGCGGGACAGGTGTGCTGGTATCCAAGCGGCATTTACATATTTGATTGCGTAGTTCGCCATGTGATCGTGCATGCGTAAAGCGGCGCGGGACTGGTGCAACTTTATGTTTTGTCTGGACTATGCCATGCTGCGCGTGGTGTAATCGGTGTCTGGCTGGTGTAGCGTGGTCTGGTGCGTGAACAGCGCTGAGTGTGTCCGAGAGAAAACGTAGTGCAGGAAAATCTACTAAAACGCATGACTGCATTTTGTGTACAAACAAATGTTACACTGAGGCTTCTTCCTGAGATGTCATCACAGTTTGCTCGTGAATATGGAAATACTCATTACCATAAAAAACCAAAAGGCATTAAAATACCCTTGAAAATAAGGTTTATTGAGGAATTAAAGTGAATTTTAAATGTTTGCTACTCAAAAACACTGATTGCAGCTACCCTTTAAGTAACCGTAACGTATCCGCAGTAGTAGACTTATTAGTCACGTGTACTGTTCTTAGTATCGGTAAGAAAGGATCGTGAATAGAACATCACTGACGTGTGGGTAGGGTTGTGGGCAGAGTTGCCGAGGTCTGCCCGAAGATCACCGTCTAGGAAGGTGGTGAAATACTGGACAGCCAGAGTGTCAGCAAACGCCAAGAGTTACCCTTTATTTTGATTTAGTTAGCACCCGCAATTGGCGGATATATCTTGTGTGCAGTCACCCAAGTGAGGAGTGCCCAGTTGCAGATACATGTTATAGGTTGCGGAGTGCGAACTATACGCGGCACTCTGCGATGTGTGGAGTGCCGGTTATTCAAGTGTTCTTTTGTAATTGTCTTTTGTGTTATTTTTGTATAGTATAAGATAAATTTCAAGTGTTGAAATATATTGGTTATATAAGCTAAAGAAAAGTATATTAAATAAGTTCAGTTAAACTTGCCGTTATTTCATGTGCCCAGACATGCTCATTGTGTCAGTCGACCAGATCCCCCAACCAATTAACAATCGGTGGTATAGTTCCACCAAAACGGCCCCTAACTCTGGACCTTAGATTGCTCGTCAAACTCCTGGGCCAAAGCTGATAATTAAGAGTTAGGTCAGGTGACTTTACTGTAGTCAGTATCAGAACAGGACAACACAACGCTCAAATAGTTGCAAACTTGAATTAGAGAGTGGAGAAGGACAGACTAAAGACATTTCTCAGTGAGAGTGCTAGTGGTGCACTCTGTAAAACACGCCGGTCAGATGGGAATCAGGTCAACTCGCCCCCTCGTCAAATCGCCCCCTTACCATCTCGCCCCTTTGCCAACTCCCCCCGACTGAGTCTCCCCCTTGCAAACTCGCCCCCCCGGCAAACTTGCTTCCTAACCAAGTTGCCCCTTCAGAGGAGAGTCCGCTGCTTTGGACATCTACATTTCTATGTGTCCTTCAGAAGGTGGGATATTGAAGAGTTCACCTTGAGAATTATTCAGTAAACTTGCGTTCAGATGATTCACTCACCCCCTAAGCGAAAGTCCGCGATTTGACATACAATGGTTGACCCACGAAACCATCTAAAAATCACCTGAAAACAAGCCTCTGCCAGCCCTCTGATCGATAAACTGAACCGCGCCACTAACATCATGTGATCCGTCCGACCAATCACCAGACGCTGTGCGGTGCGCGAGTCTAACGCAATTGCAGCGCGACGACGAGAAATCAAAGGGCTGGGAAACGATCCAACTTCCAAGCTTGACAAAGCAATCCTCAACCAAGAAACACTCATGAGTAGAATAACTGGTATTGAGAACAAACCGAGGGAAATGGAGGAATCTCTGCCTTCTCTTCCAAATCTATGGAAGAACTACAGGCGAAGAATGAATCCTTGATAGACAAGATCCCCAAGATGACTGTCGAATTGCAAACGGCGAGGATGAATGTCACAAACTTAAAGCAAACAACCCTTAGGCTGGAACGGCATTCCCGCAGTTATAATCTCCGATTTGTTGGTATCCCTGAAATCAGATCCAAGGATCCTGCTTATCCCTATAATGAGATGAACAAGATTCTCGCTGAAAAAAATATATCTTGGCTAGATTTGTCTATCGTCCAGAACTAAAAACTGTCTGGGCAAACTGTCAAGGCAACCCTTACGAACCCAGGAATCTTTGTCATGTGAGATCTTCCGTTAGATGATTTCAGAACCAAAAGATTTCTCCGTGACATCATGAAGAGGGCCCAAGAAGATGGAAAGGGAGCCGTTTTCAAGCAAAGCAGCCTGAACATTAATGGAGTAAAAATCCCTCCCCCATGAATAGCCCAACGCATATATATAAATCATAGCTTGGATTAATCATGTCAAGGTTAAGTGGTGATGATATTTGTACCTTTTTTTTATCTGATAGGACTTTGATAAGTTCCTTCTTTCTTAGAATTTCCTTAATTGACACCCCTAGCACATGTGTAAAGCGTTTTCCTTTCATTGAGTACTTAGAACTTCCCTGTTATGGTTATTCGCATCCTGTTATGTGGTATTTGTTATTGGTATGTGAAAAAAATTGTTCAGTTATAAATGCCTGTGTATGTATGCTGTAATGTCTGAACTAATGACAAATATACCACTCAATGCATTATTATCTATCATTGCCTGAAGTGTAAGTTGGTTTAAGACACAATTAAGCTCCCAGTATGGCTTAGATTAAAATATATATATTCAATTAATCGAGATATGTTTTGCAAAAAAGGCATTCAACTTTTAAAACAAAGATTTTTTTTCTAAATTCAATATTAAAACGAAAGGTTACCAAGCTTTTTGCGCTACTCATGGCCTCGATAGGGTCAAATTGCACGATCATTTGCGTAGGTTAAAAATGACCATTTTCCGAACCGTTGATTCCGCCTCACTTTGATATGATAGAAATCTGTATATTCTGTGAGTCTGAACTTCTGCTTTGTACACGTGTTTGTTTGGTTTTGTTTTCTGCGTGTTTTGCTTACACTTGCAAGTTGTTTGCTTAGGATTTAGTTGTGCAACACACGGTGAAAAACGTGTACAGGTAAGGATTGAGGGACGAGTTGATTGGCACAATCAAAACCGCGGTCCACGCGTAAATACTAGATGATAGTTTGACCCTCCCTGTCTGAGACAGAATCCCCATGATTATTATTGGCATCCAACAGCTGAAATCGGTTAAAATGATCGACGCCATCTTGATTGCCATTTTGATTTCACGTTCCCTGTGTGCATTTACTCGGACAGATTTTGCCGTCCGCTTCACACTGATAAAAATGGCTACGTAGCAAAATAGCACAATCAGGAAAGCAACCAGATTTACGCCAAGAAAGAGAACGATTGAAAAGATCCAAGATGGTTTCTCTCCTGAAGGTTTATGAGTGGTGTCAAACCTGTATAGGTCTCCTATGTCGTAAATCTCGCTAGAAAAAGATTGGGGCTCAAATTGGGCGTATACTGTCTTAGTGCTGAAAGGAAGGCCGATACATACATCCGAAAGTCCATATACGTCCGAATCAGTCCCAACAGAAAGTGTTGGCACTAAACTCAAACAAAGCGCCGAACACCATGAGACAACAACAAGGATTTTGGTTGTTTTGTCCTTGAAACCGATTTTTTTAAACGGAAAGACAATGCCAAGAAAACAGTCAATGCTGATAAGTGTAACGAAAAACACCGAAGCCTCACTCGACAGAACTGACAAAACTCCAGCGACTTTGCACGGTATGCTGACGCGCCAGTCTGGGGCATAGAAATAGTACTGGTCGCCATAAATTAGATCTGCCCCTGCTATGATTAACATGTACACACCCATCAGAAAGTCTGCTGCGGCCAGATTGCAAACCATAAGCGACAATGTCTTTTTTGTCCCTTCTTTCCCTTTCCGCTTAAGCCTCCAAATCAGCACAGAAAAATTACCGATGAGGGCGCTTATTCCTAATACCCATAATGCCACTCGCAATATGACGTTTGGCATAAGGCTGTCGCACAGGTTCAAAGCTGGTTTAACCTTTGTTGTCAGGCAGTCGTCCTCGATGGAAAAATTCTGTAGCTCAGAAAAAGCACAACACAGGCGGTAATCATCAACGGTCGTCCACCTGCAATGTTGATCAAAAAGACACGTCTTAATGCACTTTGAGGAATTCTAAACATAAGTTGTCTTAGGTTTAATAAGAAAAATACAAAAGTACAAAAAAAATAATATAAAAGAACCAACATCGTCTGAGGAAAACACTACTGCTTTCGTTGATATTAATCAAATTAGCAGTCACTCCCAAGGAAGCAACAATTTGTCTTGCGCGACACAGAAAGCAGTTGGTATCAATGTTTAATTATTTTAACACTAAAAGAGCCAGGTTACCAGTTATGTTGGCCCCCTTTCATAGCTGTGTGGGGGGATCCCTCCCATCCAGTTGAGGTACCTTTTTGAATCTTGGCATATACCTACAGATGCTCACCTCATTGTAAATCTGAAGTTTGAACTCGAAATAAATGGTTTTGTTGTTACGATTCCTTAAACATTCAAGGATGCGTGCCACAGTGCGTGCAGTGAGCACCACATACCCTTTTAAATGACCTGTCTCGGAAAACGGGTACTGCGCCACATTCATGTGTTTGATTTTCACAAAACTGGTGTCGAAATAGCCAAGCACTTCGACAATATTGGTAAAGGTATCATCCTGGATGGCGGATTCCTCCCCTAAGATCTTTTACGGTTAAAACAGTTTAGACAACTCTTATGGCAACTCTCTAACGAATTCAAAAATTTTATCCCATCTTCTAATTCAAAGAGCAAATCCATTGATGAGCATAACCCAGATATTCCATGACATACTGTGTCATTCAAATCCATTTCTGGGCATACTTTATGTCACATTGATGTTACCTAAGGAGATTGAAGCAGTTATGACCTGTTGTTTTCCATGGTAACAGATCGCAATTTTATCGGTTGGGAAATGGTCACTTTGTATACCACATATTACAATATGTTCCGGATCGCAAGAACATAAGCGACGTCCACCGTGGTACATGAATAATTACCTCATTCACCTTGAAACTGCTGTTTCCAAGGCCTTTCAAAGGGATGTCACACACTGTTTGCTTTTACACTTTACTTTTCTAACTGATCCGAAGTCTACTTTCTCACAACAGAAAGCTTTGATATTTGTATGAGACTTCCATATGACCACGAACTGTGGAAGTTTACGTAGGCCCCACATCAGCCTGGATGGGAATGGCGCGTCCTATTTTATGGAAATGAATTGAAAAAGAAATGTAACAAAGCCAAACAAATTAAATAATCTGCAATATTCAGTTCTTTGGGTGCAAATCGACCTGGAGCTTTTTTTCCCTTCTGTTTTTCTTTTTAAGTTTCACTGATCCAGGAAAATAATGTACAACCCTTGTCAATTTTTACTGTAAAACCCTTGTCAATTTCACGAAAATAATTGATTCCTCTATATGTGTACCACAAGTGAATCTCATACGGCTAAAACATGCGCGTCTGAAATAAATCAAAAAGGCTGAAATTAAACGCAGGGTCAGCAAAATTATTACATTTGATATATTTCGCACAGAAAAGAAATTTAACGACTCACTTCAGGTTTGAAGTCTGTATCCCTCCAAAAGCACCCTTTTCGATGTTAGAAATTGTCTCGGTCTTTCCCGACACATTGATCAGCGTACTGAATAAATTGGAATATATTGACATGATAGATCAACATTATTTTTAAGCAATTGCAGAAATAACATTTCAAGTCACATTTGTCGAAATGGCCATTACGAGCACCGCACTTTCCAAGTCACTGGCAACTGTTACCAAACCCTTCCCTGCATTTTTGGGTTTTTTTCGGCTGTTAAAGCAAGCAATCAGAGGCAAAAGTTGTATCTGCAAACGTAGTTCCACATCCAATATTTTTGTCTATAGGGTAGGAGCTTGAACCTAAATTCATCCCTTCCCCTCGTAAAACAGCTGCTGATGCACAAAAACATCAGCGGGCAGGTTTCACCCCCCCCCCTACTTCGGTTTGCCACTGCAGCTCCAAGGTTAGAGGTCTTTGACCCACCAGAGGTCTTTTGATGTATTATGTGTAATGAAATAGGCAGATTAAACATTTACCACAAAAATGTGTAATGAAACAGGCAGATCACATATTTACCACTAAACAGCATAAAACTAACACAAAACAGAGACAACCTCATACTTACAGCGACTGGAGGTTGGAAAGTCCGCTGAAGGCGTTGCGTGGAATATGATCAATTGTCAGACCTTCCACCCAACTGTCAAATCAAATGAATAATAACTTAATAAATATTCTGTACAACTAGCTATAGATCTTCAAGCATTTTCCACACGAAGACTTTAAGGGAGAACAGTCAACAACTGACTTTCTGACAGACTCGGTTCTGAATGGGCCTGCTGACCCTTGTGACTTTTCAAGGGACTTTTCAAGGGAGAACACACAATATTTTATTAGTCATAAGAATGCAATTGGAAACATAAACAAGTGCATCAATATCAATAAAAGTCAAACAGTATCAAGGATGTAAATAAAGTGATTCTGCATGTCAACCCTTCCCCTTTCATATCACAATCATCATACAGGAAAACACATGAAATACACTATGCAGTGTACGGTTTAGACAGAAGTTGGAAACGGAGGCTTTAAAGCGCCACCAATAGTTTAGTACAGGAGGCGCTTTTTTCACGTTTTCGGTAAAAAAAGCACGACCGCCTTGCCCCAACTATGTGAATACTTGGCCAGTCTGAGGAAAATCGTTTAATATACATGTATTGAAACATTCCGTCACATAAAGGGAGAAAATAGAAGGATGACTGTTTAAATTCCTCGGACTGTCGGCCTACCCCTAACCCCACATATTCAGTTTGTATAACGTCGGGCCTAATCCTAACCCTACTCTAACCCCTCCCGTTGGATTCATCTTCTGATCGACCTAACCCTCATCCCTACACAATCAGCCTAACCCTACCCGTTCAAGTCATCCAAAGGTCGGCCTAGCCCTACCTGGCATACTCATCCCACAACAGCCCAACCTCACCCGTTAGAATCATCTGACGATCGGCCTAACCCTCATCCGTACACAATCAGCCTAGCCCTAACCCATCCATTAGATTCATCCCATGGTCGGCCTTGCCTTACCCCTAAACCTATTTATTAAATAGATCCAAAGGTCGGCCTCACCTTACCTGGCAAATTCATCCCAAATCAGCCTAACCTTAACACTCCCCGTTAGATTTATCCAACGGTCGGACTAGCCTTAACACTAACCCTAATCCTTACCCTAGCCGATTCACCCCACGGTCAACCTAACCCTAGCCTAGCCCTAACCCTTTAATACACTACCTGTGAAAATTCATCCCACAGCAGCCTCACCCTAACCCTACCGGTAAATTAAAACAATTCAGATTCAATGACATAGTCATGATGATGATGATGATGACTTTAGATACCGGTAGTAGTGGGGGGAAATCCTAGACAAGAGGAATTTAAATTTAAATCCCAAAGAAAAAAAATAGACCAGATAAACTGATCTAATAGGGTCGTTTCACAAGAGCGTGCCTCTAAGAGTTTGCAACGCGTTGGCCAATCACAATGCCCAAAATCTGTCGACCCAATGCGCGTTTGGAAATGGTCGACAGATTTCGGGCATTGTGATTGGCCAGCGCGTTGCAAATATTGATGGCGCGCTATTGTGAAACGCCCACATTCAGTGGTTTCGTTCGCGGCCCTCTTCAAAATGTGATTTTCACAACAGACTGCGGGAAAATTGGATCTCGCGATTTACCTCCGTCGTCCTGTTTCAAAATAATATCGAAACCGCCCGGCTTATTATTCACTGTTACATTGGAAGCCCCCCTGCAATGGTTCTTCTTTTTATCACGATGTGATATTAAGACCTACGCGGACGGCAACCTGTGCAGTGAAAAAAGACTGATTTTACTATTCAAAGCACTAACGTTGCAGCTTTTCAATGAAGTTGGATCTGTTTACAGTCTGTGCTTCATACACGTACGCTATACGCCACGTACACGTGTAGCCCCAACTGGGAGCTGTTTTTAGTTATTTTATGGCATCCCAGCTTTGCCTTTTGCTGTTAAAAGTGTTTTTACAATGTTCTTTCGAAGTTTATTGTTGATTTCAAAATTTGCATATTGAATGGGCTGGGGAACCCCTGATCATGTATGCCCGGCGCTAAAAAAACAAACAAAAACAAAACGAGTGATACTTTCTGGTGTGCGCAATAGAGGGCAGCTATCTTTACCAAGCCGAAAGGGGAGTTATGGCAGCTGATGGACGGGGGAGCAACTGCAAGGATTGAAGCTGTCAGTTCGCTAGATCGAATGTGTCCACGTGAGTAACATTGTCAAGGGAAGACAGCATGACGCGTTCTCTCTGACGAAGTAAACATATCGGGAATGTTTAACAACTCACAGCCAATTGAGATTGGAGAGCCCACTGAAGGCATTTGACTCAATGTTACTGATGTTAAAGTCCTGGAGGTACCTGTCAAATGAAGGACAAAAAACACGATTAAAAACATCAGTTAAAAGAAAATAAAAACAATATTTTAAAGTCGAAAATAAAATTAATCACTTGAAGGTCACTTTCAAGGGTTGTACCTACCACTAACTGCTTCGAGAAGAGGTTGACCAGACCTTGGTTTATAAGTGCATGCTGGCAACGTATGGGTAACAACATTTCCTTAATACCCTCAGATTACCTGTACAGAGCCAATTCACATTTTCATATTCCCGTAACAGTAGTTTCCATTCCCATGCGAGTTTGCGCCAATAGAATTTCAATAGTACTATTTATCCTGAGCGAAAGATTACCTTACTCTTTTCTCTTAGGCAAATAAACCCTAATTTCAAGTACAGTCAGGAAACCGAGGTTGAGCCATCATAAAAGATAAAAATTGCTGTTTGTACCATCTAGACTGAAGGCACTGGATATTCAGCTTGCGGTGTTCTAGATATGACAACACGAATTAGACAGTACAAATAACCTACAGTGTCTGGAGATTGTAGAGCCTACTGAACGCATTTGCCTCAATGCAACCGATGCTAACGCCTCTCAGGTGACAGCCAAATGAAAGGAAAAGTATATAATGGTATTTAAAGTTGGAAAGAAATAAACTGCTGGTCAATTTGCCAGTAAACATTTATCTATAACCGTTTGGTGAACGTTGACATTATTTGGTATGAAACGATCTCCAAAGCTATGAAACTTGCTAAATCGACTGGAATCCGGCTACTGCGTAATTTTAACTTGTTTTTTATGGGGTACCCTTGAGTAATATGTAAAGTAAATGAAACTCTCTAATTCCCCAAACATTTAGTGGGGGCTCTCTTTTTCCAGATGACGTCGTTTCTGTATGATTCATTTACATCTGGAAACCAGACAAACAAGATGGCTCTTATGTCCTGTGTACACAGTAAAAAGTGTGGGGGTCAGTCTATTTTAGCGGCAGGCGTTACGTGCGCAAGCAGTTGCGATGGACATCGCGCGTAGTTCCAGGAGAAAGTGAGAGTAAAAAAAGGCACGTGGCCACACCATGCTTGGAACCAGATCCTGACCCGAAACCGGAGACGTTTGGGGGTGGGCTAACCCAAGTGGATCAAATAAGTGCAGAGATTAAAATTTCAGCACGAACTCCAACTTCCATTTAAGCAACGGCCACCCATGCACTCATATGGCATTAAGTTTCCTTTGCATCGTTTCACTAATCGATCATGTTTAATAAGCTCTGCCCCCGTGGGATTCTTGAACAAGAAACCAAGTCAGCGGGTCGATTACTCGGGTCAGGCCCTAATAAACGGGACACATCGTGCAAAAGTCAAATTGAACTCAGTCACATAATGAAGCCTTTTCCAAAAAATCTGTCTTTATAGCATGATTATTAGTTAAGAAGATAGCAGTCAGAGAACAGCGTTTGCGCCCAGGCAAACATCCCTTCTTAGCACTCAGGTATAAAAGGTCAATTTAATTCAAGACGTAAAATCAAATTTTGTGGCACTTAGTTACGTGATGTGATACTTATGTGACTGAGCATGATGTTTAATATTTGTTGAACATCTATTTTTCTTCTGTAGTTACGTAATAGGGGCACAAGGATTCAAAGAGTAATGTGTTACAGTTGGAAGTTGGGAGAAATGTCTGTATGATGTAATAAGGGGTCCTTGGGCGTGATCTTAAACGGTACATAATTTTTTAGTGACTAAAAACTTTGAATTTGATTGGGTTTTCTTTTGGAGTAAAGGTAGACAAACGGTGATGAGGTTTTGATGAAAACTGATGTTACTTCATTATCATATAACGACGCGTGGTTTTATCTTAACGGTACATGGCGACTCTTTACGCAGAGAACTGTCGGTTCGAATGGGTTCACGTTTAGAAAGTGGATAGACGGGAAGTGTTGTAGGTAAATATTAAAATGAAATTGTGATGACGTCAACATAGTAACGTTACGTCGGTTTAAAGCTGCATATTTCAAGGACTTATAACGAGATAATTATTTATAGTCCGATCTGGTTCAGAATTTTTATGCTAATAGGCATCAAAGGTGCACTTTCAGGGTGTTATAAATTGACAACTAACACAGGTATGCCATGATTAAATGGATCAATTCTTGTAAAATATGGAGAAATGACATAAAACCCATCTTCCAGATTTACCGCAATGTATTAGTTTGTATGAAAAATAAACGTTGGAAGGACGGGAACCACAGAGTTTCTTTGCTTTTTTGAAAAACAATATTTGTAACACAAGAATTATTAGTTTTGACTACTTAAAGAAGTCAAGGAAGACGCCACGTATATAGTCTTGCAAGTAAAATCCACAGAGAAATGTCGCTCAAGACATTGCATTTATGCTGAAAAATGACGTGAACTCGCAAAGTTTTTAAGTCTTTTTCATTTTACAAAGATCAGGGCAACTTTATTGATAGGGCACCTGATGTTGTTAATTCATACAAGTTGTGGCATACATCAAGTTTACGGTGTTCTCTCTGACAACAAAACTGGTACCCAAAACTCCCGACTCGAGCACTTTCCCTGGACATTGGTATTAAATTACATAGCTTGTCATAGAAAAACTGCTTGCAGTGCTCCCTGTGACAACGCAAATGAGGGATTACAGAAAACGTAGGCCTACAGTGTTTTGAGACTGTAGAGCCCACTGAAGGCATCGGATTCTAAGGTGCCGATGCTTACACTTTTCATTCTCCTGGCAAATGAAAGGGAGTACAAAAATGATATATTTAAAATTCGAAAGAAAGAATCATTTCATAAATTGATCAAATACTTAATTAGCATTCCATCAAGTAATATAGCCGGTGGTACCTATGCCACCAATAGATATTTGTTAAACATCGACTTCTGTCTACAAATAATGTTCATTCGATGTTGATTTCACTGAAAAACACTGGTGCCCGATCAATGCGCTGCACCAACATTTAAATGTTTATTAGGAAATGATACTGCTGACGCTTTTTTACGTGAATTTTGCAAAGTCACTTTCAGGTGCTTTTGAGGGCTGTAACTGATAACATTTATAATGATTCGTTTTAAAAGCCATCAAAACAAAGCTTTTCCCGTGTCTTGCATGAAAATCCCCACACAGACCACGAGGTACCCTTTGCCCCAAGTCTGCAAAGCAAGAGGTCCAGAATGATAAATTTCGGCTTGAATTGGTGATAAAGTGAGGACATGATGTAATGATGTCCATTTTCCAGGAAATTACAGCTACTGACTGACCACTTAGCGACCTTTGCCCCCTGTTCTGGCAGTAAAACATATTTTCTATTACCTCCCTGCTTCAGGTTTGATTGTGTTTTTTTTTTTTTTATACCAGAGATATACATGTATGTCGGTTCCTAAGCCGCCAACCTCTTCCATAGTACATTGACCAAATGGGGAATACGAGGATTCATCCAACTAGTTTGAAGAAACAGCACAGCCCCGACCAGCCGGAGTTTTGAGGCTTAATCAATGGAGAAAAACGTTGCTGGCAAGGTCGGAATTAAAGAACTAAGAACAAACACGCACCAAGCGCACTCAGGATAGGGCCCCACCAGCAGCGGTCGTACATCAGTCCTGATTTCGATAATAGGACGATACAACCCTGCAAAACTCCTATCGGCACGCTATCATCTTACGAGGTCCCGGCAACCCACGCGCGCAGCCAGCACCAGGAACTAAGATAACGCGCTCTTCTGATTAGTTGCCGTGCAAGTTTAATGCATAATTTCCACGGGCATGAATTATTAATAGCCCAGACTTAACACAAGTGTACACAGTTACCCTATTTTGCCACAATATTTCCGCATATGAAGTGGCAAATCTGCACCTATAAGTTATTGCCAAACCTTGGACTAAAGAGCTCATGTCTTAATTAACAAATAGGAGGGAATGTGATTGCCTATATGACATTTGTGGACACCATGACCCCAATCTCTAAGAAATCAACACATTCGCTGTAGAAACGTATGGGGATGTTCAATTTCTCCAAACCGAGGCATTCGCTGCAGAAACCCATGGGGATGTCCAATTTCTCCAAACCGATATATTTGATGCAGAAATCAATGGGAATGTTCAATCTCTCTATAACCGGGACATGCGCTGCAGAAATCCATCCATGTTCAATTTCTCCAAACCGTGACATTCGCTGCAGAAACCAAAGGGAATGTTCAACCTCTCCTAATCGAGACATTCGCTGTAGAAACGCATGGGAATGTTCAATCTCTCCTAATCGAGACATTCGCTGTAGAAACCTACTTGAATGCTCATTCTCCAATATCCCATATCCAACTAAACTTACTGTAATACCCACTAGACATGTATAATGAAAGGAATAGCCCTTGGCCAATTTGGAAGCATTTCCTATCTTTTCCTAGCATTTTCCTATCCTATCTGTCTTTGTTCACGGGCTTTCTTTGATGTCCCAAAGATCGTGAGCGTTGCACCTGGCTTCAGCAATCGTGCAAATCTGACCCCAAACGAGTTATAGATATTCGGGAGAAAACACCGTGGCTCGAAATGTAGACTGAACAGTTTGGAGCTCGCTGTCGGTCCTGACCATTTGGCCCTGGTCACCCTGACTTCCAATCGCCAGTTTAGCCTAAATTTCGCTTTTACTTGGAAAGTAAGGCATTCTCGTCCCATCTTTATAGGTGTTGCCGCAGGCTGCGCCAGCAGATCTGGTCGGCGTGATCTCTTAATTCACCAAAAAGCTAGAAGGAATGTTCTAAACTGGACCCATGGCAAACATTGACTCGCTCGCGGCACACAACTATGTCTTCTCAAATGAGCGTCACAGATATGCAAATAGTCTATGTTAATGTGATACCTCTCCGTGGACCGTTTGTTAAAAAAAATTACATTTTTTCCCTCCCATTTATTCATCAAAAGCAGCAACTTTTACATACTGGATATCGTTTAAAACGGAAATTTTTCGAATTTAAATAATAAAAACCTCTTTTCATGGGCCCTTTGAAACGTATCCTCTCAAGGAGATGTTGTTTCCCGACGTCGGCTTATAGAATCCGCGCATAATTGAAGAAAAGCATGAGACTAAATGACGTAGAATCACATTTCTGACAGTCTTAGTTTGACGCGTTATGATATCCTGCTTTTGTGATGAAACTGATTATTTTCTTCATCTTTCCTGCGTTTGTTCACCTATTTCGTGCAAAGTGGCGGATTCAATAGCATGGAGTTTTCAAAATTTATTTTGGACCAGACACGTGAGCGCAAAACTGTAAGAAAAAAATTGTAGTTGGCAGAAGATCTTGGTTTCTGAAAGCCTGCCGTCAAAAATCAAGGACGCAGCAAATTTAGAAATGCAGCAGTTTTTCATCAGCGTTACATGTTTACAGCCACGACACTCGCATGATTGTATACTCCTCACTGCCGGGTTCAATTCGCTCAGAGTTGGAACAACTGACGCTAATATTCTGTTATAATTAGCAAGTCCAATCAGCATGAGGAAGCCGCTCCAGACATTTCACCAAATGACCGTTCGTCACCGGCAGGTAACGTTTAACTTAATTCTATGTAAATCCTACACGAGGCTTGGTCTATGGTCTTGGTCTATGGAACTGACCAAGTTTGGCTGACAAAAAGACGAAACACTCAGCTGACATAACAAGTGGATGAAATAGTGAACAGCGGTTCATGATGCGGATGCATATATCTGAATGTATTTCACTACAGGCTTATGTGCGTGAACCTTTCAGGGCACATTTTCTAGTTTTTCGCAAAACCAAACACAGGTGCCTTGATTAAACGGGCCACCCCCTTTTCAAAGAGAGGGGAAAGATGCATGCTCAATCAACTGGATTTGCGAGTGTATTTGAGAAATTAATCGTTGGAGGGACGAAACACTGTAACGTTTATGTCGACGAAAAATTTCGTATCGATATTGGTATTGACTTCAACTTTGCGGAAAATACGAGAATATTGAAAACAATGGCATTTGCTTTTAAACGCTTTTAAACAACAAGCTTTATATGATGCAAGAGGGAAATTCCATTTAACTTGGAGATGATTAGGGGCTTCAACATTAATTGGTAGTTTAACGAGAATAATCTCCTAAATTTTTAGTAAAGAGGCATCGTGTTGTGTCTATGGGGCATACAATGTCGTATCTCAGCCTGCAGGTTATGATGTTTGACCGGAATATGCATAGCGCCGTTTATGCTAATTGTGGTTCCATTAAAAAACCTAATTCACTAAAACTCGATGAAGACATCAAAGCTCAGAGAGAAAAAATGATTTTAAATATGTTACCTACCACAAGTTACATTTCCCGGCATAGAGTAATTCAGCAAAACACAATTACTGTGAGAACAGAAACCATTTCATGCGTTTTTATCAAAAGTACTCCAAACCGAGATAGGACTTTTTGCACTGAAAAACGATTGGCTCGTTGTGGAAAGAAGCATACACCTGTCTTCTCTACGACAAAAATGACAAAATACATACAAAAATCGCAGAGAACTTACATAAATACGAGAGAAGACATCCCACTGAACGCATTGGACTCAATGTTACTGATGTTAGCGTTTAGCAGGAACCTGTCAAATTAAGGGGGTAACATCATTGAAAATTAGTGAAAAAAAGTATTAAATGCAAAGTTGGAAAGAAAATTGATATTTTGCAGGCCATTTTCCGTAGAGAAATATTGCAGATAATTACGAAGCTCATCCCCTTGGGAAAAATAGAGCGGAAATGAGCACCTTTAAACAAAATTTATGGAAAGAGAAAGCCACTTCCGTTGCGCTGTGATGGCACAACTTGGTATAGAAAGGCGCGTCGAAGGGCTGAGGCTCCAGGCTAAGTATCTTAAGACAGGGCTGGGCCTCAGCAATTAAACATATTCTTTTTGTATACGGGATGCATTGTCGGATCGGTTTCTAAATTTGTATGCCTTTTTTTATTTGTTTGTTTTTAATCTAGAAATGCTCGCAACTCCTGTTCCGTTTTCAAAACACAAACAGTGATGAATTCCTCTTCGTTACTTCCCATTTACACGGGCCAGTATTATTGCACTCAGCTCCCTTTTGGTTCGAAGAAATAGATTCACGATTGATATGCCAGGGTCTCCCAAAACAAGTTTCCTCGCGTAAAGGTGTCGAATGCACCAGGGAATGTAAATAACATTTCTAATAATATTAATATAGAAGTTATTAGTGACACCAAAAGTATATGTAAACAGCAATTCCTTGTGACTTAAATGACATTTGGACATTTGCAAAAAACACAGACAGATCCACAACGTATGAGTGCCAGGGAAGGGCAAGCCAAAGGCCTTTAATTGCTTCTGGAATAGGACGAGAACCAACATTACGTCTTAAAATAACGCATGGTAGGTTATCTCTACAAAGGGATGGACTGTGTTTAATATATAACCGAGAAATTTCCACGTGTGCTAAAAAAGGCACAACGTCACTCATGTGATGTTCTGATGTACACGTATGCGATGTAGATTACCTGTTCGTTTTCAACTTCATTCGTTAAAATCTGTCTGTGTGAGAAAGACGTCATCTCTAACAACGAAGTTGGAGTTAATTTCTGTTCTTGTTTTCAATATTCTATTGTTGCCTTTCACTGTGCTGTTTATGCCATAATATTTTGGGTTGTTTTCCAGGTTAACGGCAAAGATTTGTTCGACATGGTCTGCTCATTAGCGCTTCGCACGGTGTGGTGTTAATCGCTGGGTGTGGGTGTGAATGGTATCCGATGAGCATCTCCGGGATGATGGTGTTTCCCTAACTCATCTGGAGACGGGCGATCTCCTGTGCTTTGTTCAGCGACTTCGTGACATTTTCAGCTTCTCTGTTTACTCTGGCATTATCCACTGTAGATCTAGGGTTGGAAAATGCGTCTTGGTTGGCAAATTCAGAAAGTTTCGTGGAACAGAAGAGGGGCCCTTTGTCGCTTTCCTTCAGCATTGAGGCGCGTCGATACAGCCAAATCTAAATCAAAGTCTGTAGAGCTCCTTTCGGGTTACGAATGAATAAAGGTAGGTTCCTTGTGCGGTTTTTCTAAACTTAAGCGCATATTTTTTGGTCGCAGTTTCTGGATTTGTTTTCTTTCTTTCGTTTGGTCAATGACAACTGCATGATCTGCTTCTAGGACTTTCTATATCATCTTCTTAAGGCCATCTGTTCCAGTCTCCTGCGAGGGGTGTCTGGAAAAGTGTCAAGCAGAGCTGCTTCGTCTAGACTGGTTCAAAGACCACTTCAAAGTCGACATCTGCGTCATGTTTCCCACTTCTTGATTCAGATAGAGAGTTTGGCCGCTTTATCCCTAACACGGGTATCTGGGGTTTGTGACAGAGGTGGTAGCAAGTCAGTATTTGTAAGTCCAAGCGTGATCTCTTAATTCACCAAAAAGCTAGAAGGAATGTTCTAAACTGGACCCATGGCAAGCATTGACTCGCTCGCGGCACACAACTATGTCTTCTCAAATGAGCGTCACAGATATGCAAATTGTCTATGTTAATGTGATACCTCTCCGTGGACCGTTTGTTAAAAAAAATTACATTTTTTTCCATCCCATTTATTCATCAAAAGCAGCAACTTTTACATACTGGATATCGTTTAAAACGGAAATTTTTCGAATTTAAATTATAAAAACCACTTTTCATGGGCCCCTTGAAACGTATCCTCTCAAGGAGATGTTGTTTCCCGACGACGGCTTATAGAGTCCGGACATAATCGATAAAAAGTATGATACTAAATGACGTAGAATCAGTTTTGTGACAGTCTTAGTTTGACGCGTTATGATATCCTGCTTTTGTGATGAAATTGATTATTTTCTCCATCTTTTCTGCGTTTGTTCACCTATTTCATGCAAAGTGGCGGATTGAATAGCATGGAGTTTTCAAAATTTATTTTGGACCAGACACGTGAGCGCAAAACGATAAGAAAAAAATTGTAGTTGGCAGAAGATCTTGGTTTCTGAAAGCTTGCCGTCAAAAATCAAGGACGCAGCAAATTTAGAAATGCAGCAGTTTTTCATCAGCGTTACATATCTACAGCCACGACACTCGCATGATTGTATACTCCTCACTGTCGGGCTTAATTCGCTCAGAGTTCGAACAACTGACGCTAATATTCTGTTATAATTAGCAAGTCAAATCAGCATGAGGAAGCCGCTCCAGACATTTCACCAAATGACCGTTCGTCACCGGCAGGTAACGTTTAACCAAATTCTGTGTAAACCCTACACGAGGCTTGGTCTATGGTCTTGGTCTATGGAACTGACCAAGTTTGGCTGACAAAAAGACGAAACACTCAGCTGACATAACAAGTGGATGAATGTATTTCACTACAGGCTTATGTGCGTGAACCTTTCAGGGCACATTTTCTAGTTTTTCGCAAAACAAAACACAAGTGCCTTGATTAAACGGGCCACCCCCTTTTCAAAGAGAGGGGAAAGGTGCAGGCTCAATCAACTGGATTTGCGAGTGTATTTGAGAAATTAATCGTTGGAGAGACGAAACACTGTAACGTTTATGTCGACGAAAATTTCGTATGGATTTTGGTATTGACTTCAATTCAGAGATGCCCCACACAAAACAAGGCAGATGTTATTAACAACATTGCATGCATGCTGCAGTGGTGACAAAATTACATGATCTTAAGAACTTCTGTTTTTTGGGTTCCACCTTGTAAAAGGCTATTTTCAGCTTTCTGAACGTGGAGCCTCATGCTTATTCTTTGTGACTACATTTAGCACCGAGAAATTCCTATGAGAGCTGGTGTTCGGATTCCATTGTCTTCTATAATAGCACAAATCAATCATCACAGTAAACTTACAATCTACGAACCGAGGAGAGCCCACTGAACGCATTAGATTTAATGTTACCGATGTTCACGGCTTCCAGGTTCCTGTCAAACAAAGAGAGTGTAACACAATCGAGAAATCAGTGAAAAGATGTAACGTATATTTTAATTAAAGATCACACTGCGGGGGACGGCCAACTAATAGTTAAGAAAAGCAAAAACATCTCTGATCCGTGTTGCATTATATCAAAACCGTAGATAAGGAATATAAGGGCATCCAGTCCGCTCAAAGAAACAAGGCCTGTAGCCGTTGCGTACTCAACTTACAGATAAACCGAACCAGGTAGCCTGATACATGAATACAGTCTATTTATGTTCAAAAGTTCCTCGCCTTCCAGTTTGTGCTAAAACGTCGTTATCTGGGCGAACTTAACGGAAACTGCCATTTAAAGCCTTCTTTGTTCAAAACGTTGAATCTTAAAATTCAGAGTTCATTTCTTTGCAGTGAGACGACTTGAAGAACGTTATTCGAAAAGCCCCTAAGTCAAGCCTAATGATCAAGGTTAAATACTTGCTTAATATGGTTAGTTTTTTACAATTGAAAAATGCTCAAGTTTGCGGAAAATAGGAGAATATTGAACACAATGGCATTTGCTTTTAAACGCTTTTAAACAACAAGCTTTAGATGCAAGAGGGAAGTTCCATTTAACTTCGAGCTGATTAGGGCTTCAACATTAATTGGTGATTTAACGAGAATAATCTCCTAAATTATTAGTAAAGAGGCATTGTGTTGTGTCTATGGGGCATACAATGTCGTATCTCAGACTGCATGTTTTGATGATTGACTGGAATATGCATAGCGCTCCGTTTATGCTAATTGTGGTTCCATGAAAAACATCATTCACTGAAACTCGATGAAGATACCAAAGCTCAGTCAGAAAAAAAATGATTTTAAATATGTTATCTACCACAAGTTACATCTCCCTGTATAGAGTAATTCAGCAAAACACAATTACTGTGAGGACAGAAACCATTTAATGCGTTTTTATCAAAAGTACTCCAAACCGAGATAGGACTTTTTGCACTAAAAAAAACGATTGGCTTGTTGTGGAAAGAAGCACACACTTGTAATTGTCTTCTCTCCGACAAAAAAGACAAAATATATTAAAAAAATCGCAGAGAACTTACATTGTGTGGAGATGAGACAGCTCACTGAACGCATTAGACTCAATGTTACTGATGGTAACGTTTGTCAGGTGCCTGTCAAATTAAGGAGTAACATCAATGAAAATTAGTGGAAAAGGTATTACATGCAAAGTTCGAAAGAAAATTGATAATTTGCAGGCCATTTTCCGTAGAGAAATATTGCAGATAACTACGAAGCTCATCATCTTGGGAAAAATACAGGGGAAAGGAGCACCTTTAACCAAATTGATGGAAAGAGAAAGCCACTTCCGTTGCGCAGTGGTGACACAGCTTGGTATAGAAAGGCGCGTCGAAGGGCTGAGGCTCCAGGCTAAGTATCATAAGACAGGGCTGGAGCTCAGCAATTAAACATATTCTTTTTGTATACGGGATGCATTGTCGGATCGGTTTCTAAATTTGTATGCCTTTTTTATTTGTTTGTTTTTAATCTGGAAATGCTCACAACTCCTTTCCGTTTTCAAAACACGAACAGTGATGAATTCCTCTTCGTTACTTCCCATTTCCACCGGTCAGTGTTATTGCACTCAGCTCCCTTTTAGTTCGAAGAAATAGATTCACGATTGATATGCCAGGGTCTCCCAAAACGAGTTAGCTCGCGTAAAGGTGTCGAATGCACCAGGGAATGTAAATAACATTTCTAACAATATTAATATAGAAGTCATCGGTGACACCAAATGGATATGTTAACAGCAATTCCTTGTGACTTAAGTGACATTTGGATTAGCAAAATCACAGACAGATCCACAACGTATGAGTGCCAGGGAAGGGCAAGCCAAAGGCCTTTAATTGCTTCTGGAACAGGACGAGAACCAACATTACGTCTTAAAATAATGCATGGTAGGTTATCTCTACAAAGGAAATGGACTGTGTTTATTATATAACAGAGAAATGTTAAAAAAGCAGAACGTCACTCATGTGATGTTCTGATGTACACGCATGCGATGTAGATTACCTGTTCGTTTTCAACTTCATTCGTTAAAATCTGTCTGTGTGAGAGAGACGTCATCTCTAACAACGAAGTTGGAGTTAATTTCTGTTCTTGTTTTCAATATTCTATTGTTGCCTTTCACTGTGCTGTTTATGCCAAAATATTTTGGGTTGTTTTCCAGGTTAACGGCCAAGATTTGTTCGACATGGTCTGCTCATTAGCGCTTTGCACGGTGTGGTGTTAATCGCTGGGTGTGGGTGTGAATGGTATCCGATGAGCATCTCCGGGATGATGGTGTTTCCCTAACTCATCTGGAGACGGGCGATCTCCTGTGCTTTGTTCAGCGACTTCGTGACATTTTCAGCTTCTCTGTTTACTCTGGCATTATCCACTGTAGATCTAGGGTTGGAAAATGCGTCTTCGTTGGCAAATTCAGAAAGTTCCGTGGAACAGAAGAGGGGCCCTTTGTCGCTTTCCTTCAGCATTAAGGCGCGTCGATACAGCCAAATCTAAATCAAAGCCTGTAGAGCTCCTTTCGGGTTACGAATGAATAAAGGTAGGTTCCTTGTGCGGTTTTTCTAACCTTAAGCGCATATTTTTTTGGTCGCAGTTTCTGGATTTGTTTTCTTTCTTTCGTTTGGTCAATGACAACTGCATGATCTGCTTCTAGGACTTTCTATATCATCTTCTTAAGGCCATCTGTTCCAGTCTCCTGCGAGGGGTGTCTGGAAAAGTGTCAAGCAGAGCTGCTTCGTCTAGACTGGTTCATAGACCACTTCAAAGTTGACATCTGTGTCATGTTTCCCACTTCTTGATTCAGATAGAGAGTTTGGCCGCTTTATCCCTAACACGGGTATCTGGGGTTTGTGACAGAGGTAGTAGCAAGTCAGTATTTGTAAGTCCAAGTCAAGTCCCTTGTAAATTGTTGCAATCTAAACCAAGTCACAAGTCATTTGGTCCAGTCACAATTCAAGTCGCAAATCAGTTTGGTCCATAAAAAAGCAAGCCACATGTCTTTTCCTTCATGTCTACAAGGTAAGTTGCGCCTTATTTCATCTCACTGTTAAAAGTAAACAGGGCCTGGCATCAACTGAAGATTTATAATTTGAGACAGATGAGTTTAACTCGCTTGAGTTACAAATACACGTACGCACGTACTGTTTATTATGCCATAACAATTTCCATGTGTGCCACTACACTTTTAAGGTACATGTACATGTCCAGTAATTATTTAAGAACTGTCAAGTGATACCAAATGTCTGCCACTGTGTCTGCCCAGTTAGATTATATCTGACTGCCAGCAATTAGACAAGGGCTTAGTTTCTATTCATGAAATTTTCCTTTTATTTATTTTCCTTTTAATTATTTTCAAGCCACAGCCAAGTGATCAGTCCTAGCCTTGGGCACAGAAGACCGATGTGGAAGTCCAAAGGAAGTCTATGCCAATTATTTCAAGACCACAATTGGTGTAAGAAGATAAGGCTGAAGGTAATACCCAGGTGTGGGGCTCTCTGCAAGCTTGCTTGTAGTTTCGTGAATCTTTCGATGTTTCTCCCACCCCACCCCATAGAATGTCGTCTAACTGAGTTTGGAATGTACCCATAGATTTTGAAGGTTGTTTCATCAAAGAGGACTTGAAATGACTTGGCACAAAAGATTTTTCCGATTTCCCCTCCCAGTGGTAGGCTGCAGGTTACTACTCCTACCGATTTTGCGTCAAGTAAGTGCTCGTGGCATAGGCCTAGACCTATTTTATCTCAAGATGAGAGAAGACTGTGCAGTCGTGGAACGTATACTTGAAATCCTCAACAACTAGCCCTTTAGTGATCATTTTCCCTTAAATGAATTTGTTTGGAACGCGTATATCGACACTGGTTCTGCCTATGTCTAGGCTAGTTCATCTCTCGACGTCCTTCTGAATGCCGGCTTTGATTGCGTAAGGAGTGGGGAACACCGTGTCGCTGGCTCGCCTCGATAACTGTCTCAAAGCTGCCTCCCTCGATACATAAGGCCTACCACTGTATTTCTGAAGATTGGCAACAGCTTTTGGGCAAATTGTATTGCTTCTGGTTTCATGCCGAATTTGACAAAGATTTGTTTGTCATTCTTAATATCGTGGGTCAGGCTTTTACTCCGAAGTACTTTTAGTATTTCCTAGTCCATTTCTGTGTGTAGTGTTGTGCTGTATGTAGCGTGCTGGTGATTGTCGTGACACTCTTGTCTGAAATCCGAAGGTCATTCGTTTTGGCAAGGAAGTCATCTGGTTGGAGTTTCGTTGTTATGAGTTTTAATGTAATATAGTGATCAATTTGACGTAAAGTATTAGTAAGGTTTTTATTATGTTGCTATCAACTATTGACACTTAAAATTTGTATTTGTAATTTATATTTGTTTTACGTGTGCAAAAAGGCCAAAGTAATTCCCTTTAATGGGATAATAAAGTTATATTGAATTGAACTGAATTGAACGTGGGGCCGAGTTGTTTCTCATGTTGCGGACAACAGATTTTGCTGTAGTTCCACATATATTTTTACTGATTATCGTCTGGAATTTCCTTTCACAGGTAAAGTCGTTCTGAAAGGTGTGTAGCTTGATTTGACTGGCCTGTAGTCTTTGTGGTTTATTCGGTCTGTACTGTGGTGTTTTGTGATGGTGTTCGTCTATGATGTTAACGTCTGCTCTACGCTCTGGGTCAATGCATAGACCTGAAGGAGAAAATACAACGGACTGCCAACTCCAGCGGGCGCACCGAGCATTGCGCGTAAACATGTTCCGTCAGCCGGAAGCTCTGGAGTTGCCGGCACAAGAAACTTCCGGTTGACCTTTTTAGCGTTGTTCACGTGCGATGAACGATAGCGACAGGCACTGCGCTCGTAACTTTTCTTTTCCTGGAAAAAACAATCGCAAAATGGACGAGATAGACAACATACAAGTGTGTTATGACATTGTGATAATTATAAGTATACTAACGTAAGCATTAATGACAATTAGTGAGCCTTTAGACAGGGAAAGCTGTGTATGTAGTCTTTTCTCATGCACGATTGTGACAATCGGCAAACATGATTGAGTATTCTCAGCCCAACCGACACTACCAGTTCTGGTTGGCTTGACCCAGCAAAACCTTTTTTTCTGACTCGTAAAGCAATTTTTAGAGTTAAAAATACTCATCTGGTGGGGTTGTCGGATTTTTCAAGGGGAAAAAATAGTAAGTGTTTCCCCGTTCATATTCAAGTCTTTTAAAAAATATTGCCAATGCTAGGGCTATGAGCAAATTTGTGTTTTTCTACAAGATTTAAATTTAAGGGACATCGTGTTATATTAGAAAAATGAGTGGGAAACATGAAGGCCCATAGCATAATTTCTGCAATGACTTCGTACATGTACATGCCATACTTCATAACTGTATGTAACACTAATAGGATCTTTATAAGCTGATTTTATACAGTCTGAATTGTTTTGAGGCAAAAAATGTGACAACATGCATCGGCTTGGTAAATTTTCAGGCAGAATATTAATGACGGGTTTCTGGCTTCCCTTGGTCAGAGGAGCATCCAAAACTTCTAAACATAACTCAAATTGGTTTGTAAACGACCAAATCCCCCAAAATTCTGAATTACAAAATGTAAAAAAAAGAGATTTACAATGTACACATACAAAAGTTATATTTTTTCAAGTACTTCATTTATTATATAATAGTTTCAAAGTTGTCTCTATCAATTTTGTCCAATAAAACTGAGGTTTCATTAAAACATCCTGTAAGATGCCTTTCTTTATTAGTTGAATTTGTCCATATTCACGACAGGCTTTTATGTAGGTGGCGTAACTGAGGGCAGTGGTATCCCCAAAGATATGGAATAGAGCAGAGTTCTTAAAGATTCTGCAGGTACTCGTGTACAACATTATGTGACATATTTGAAATGTGTAATGTGCACAAGTCACCATGATACTTGACCTTTGGACTCTGGCACTAATATTAGTGATTAAAGAACGCCTCCTAAAATCTTCATTCTTTAAAATCAACTACTTCAGTGTTCAAGGAGGTAAGATGAAACGAATGAGGAAATCGCAATATAAAGTAAGCTTGTGATTTCTTTCCTGCAACATAACTTTATCATCAATAAATATTGCTTCCCTGAGGAAAAAAGCCACAGTGTGCCAGGCTGGGATCAAGCACACAACATCCTGCATATACGGTTAAAGCATGTGGCCTGCTAAAGTTTTATGCTCCTTATGGGTGTTGCAAGTGCTGAAAAGATCAATCAGTTTCCTGCTTGCAGTCTGCTGTCAGTAGCTGTTGTGTCCTCAACATTGTGGCGCCCCTTCGTACATTGTTCAAGTCCATGTGAGCCACCAAGTCAGGGGATGGTGTAATTGATGCTGGCACAACCTAAAGGACTGGGATTCGACGAAGTATGAGTGAATAAAAGCCCGCTTGAATGGGGTTCAAACCCAACGTTCTTTTATCACATTCAAGAATGTATTGCACTTGCATTTTTTTTTTTCATTTTAAATGCCAGTTTTGAAGGATCACCAAAAGACCATGTTCCAATTAGTGTGAAGGAACGTACATTAGTCACTCACAAGATGTTCATTAACAGTAACATTTTATTCATAATTTACAGAAAAATATTAAACTATGCAAAAATGCTTTCATAACTACCCTTAAAAATAAATAAAAACTAAAGGGGTTGAGATCTGCTTGGTTGGATTGGCCCAATTTGATGACTTGAACCTAAGATCTGGCATTTGGCCAAGAATTACTTTTGAACAAGAGTTAAAATCTGACTTTTTACTTTTGAATGGTTATAGCACGCATACAATTCTGGTTACTACTCAACAAACATTTACAGAGCGGTTAACAGGAGGGCTTTTAATACATGTGAACATCAACAGAAAAGGATGCATTGCAGTGCAATGTGGATTAAACATCCAAACATGGAGCCAGACGCAAGAGAATGCAAAAAAATGAAACTTGTTAAAATTGCAATTTAAGAAATCAAATTTCAAATATTTAACACTGGAAAACTCAAGTCAACGACCAACTCAAACAACCATCTCAATGCACTTACCAGGACCAGAATGATTAACTTATGATGCGAGCAGAAATTCAGTGGGTAGGCTAAGTTGGCACCTGCACATACCACAAAATGAAATATAAGGAGAATTACTGTGAAGTGAAAAGGAATACTGGACCAAACCACAAGCAAACCAACTCATTTTTTCTTATCAATTTTTATTTTTTTCTTTATTTTTTTATAATGTTGATATTATCACCAAACTCTTTGGCACTACTTCTACATGTTTGTGATAAGCTGACGATATTTCAACTAAGCTGAAGAAGAAAAACACTTTGGTATTAAAACCCTAATGTACCGATAGTCACATTTTATGAACTCACCTATCATGCCTACTATAAAACAATGTTATCTTCAGATCTTGACAATTCCTAACTAGGCCTGCATGGTGTTGCCTCCATTTTCGTCTTTTCGCTGTTTTTGGGCTGAATCTGGCCTCTTCGGTACACCATAGAAACTCAACCCGCCTATTTTTGTCTTTGGGCACTGCTGTCAGCAACTGCACAATCATTACCTGAAACTTTATGCCATTTTGAGGAGGAAATATCAACACCTTATCGACGCAGCACGATCATGTATACGAACGACAGTAAAACGGAAGTTGTCTGTGCCGATAACTTCGGCACTTCCGCTTGACGCAAGATCGACGTGAGCCCGCTGGAGTTGGCAGTCCATTGTATTTTCTCCTTCAGGTCTATGGTCAATGCATACATCATCGTGGTCAACAATTGACTGCGCTGCCAACATGGATGTTTTTTGCGTTTGTTTTAGCTGTATTAAGGCGACTATTGAAATCTCGTCGCCAGACGACATTTACTTGTTTTCATGCTCGTCTTTTTGTTTTCGTAGATTTGGGGGGGGGGGTGACTGGTTGCTTTGTTCGCGTGGTCGATCAGCTTGGCAAGCGGAAAAGCGGTTTTATTTCCGGGGATTGTTGAAAGTCTTGCCGTGGGCTGGGCGTTTTTACTCTGCGGGTGGTTGTCGGTCAGGCCACAGTGAGCGCATGGTTGTGATCTATACGGAATTGTAACTTCCATATTGTCCTTCAGTTGATTCCTTCTTGTATTGTGGCTGATGAAATGATGGTTCACTCAACCTAATATCAGGGCATCTTAGAGAGAGGAATACATTCCATTTGCTTTTCCTATAACCCAATTTGAACAGACGTTTCACTAAATATCGCCACATCGACGTCACTACTGCCACAAAGGCTCCCCAACCCCCTGTTGTCCCACATTTTAACCTAACTACTATGAGACTGCAATCAGTCAGATGGGATGATACGCAGGGAAGGCATGCAAAAGGTTCATTTACATCCAAAGTGTAATTATATCGGCCTTAAACTGCACCTTGCGTCAGAATCAATCTGTTCGTGTTTTTCAGGCTTCTAAAACATCATCACTCGCCAAAAATGAACCGACTCCTTAGATAATTGCTGTTGAGTTGATCAAAGGAATTCAACCCCATCTGTTAGAAACCCTTGCGGAGTTAGGACAAGATGACTATTTAATACATATCTTCCCTCCGTAAACATCAAAACTGCGATGAGTTTTGTTTTCTGTGACAACAAAATTGCTGACCAAGGTTGCGTTGGGATCAGAGCGAAGCCCATGGAAATTCGTGTTAATGTGCATAGCTTGTTATGGATATTCAGCTTGCAGTGTCCTAGATATGACAACAAGAATTAGACAAACCTACAGCGTTTGGAGATTGTAGAACCTACTGAAAGCATTTGCCTCAATGCAACCGATGCTGACGCCTCTCAGGGTCCTGCCAAATGAAAGGAAAAAAGGAATTCTGGTATTTAAATTTGGAAAGAAATAATCTGCTCGTCAATTTGCCAGTAAACATTTATTGTTAACCGTTCGTGAACGTTGACGTTATTTGGTATGAAACGATCTCCAAAGCTATCAAACTTGCTAAATCGACTGGAATCCGGCTACTGCGTAATTTTAACAAGTTTTCATGGGGAACCCTTGAGTAATATGTAAAGTAAAGGAATCTCTCTAATTCCCCAAACATTTAGTGGTGGCTCTCTTTTTTCAGATGACGTCGTTTCTGTATAATTCATTTACATCTGGAAACCAGACAAACAAGATGCTCTTATGTCCTGTGTACATGTACAAGCTGAAAAGCTTTTACACAGTACAAAGTGTGGGGGTCAGTCTATTTTAGCGGCCGGCGTTACGTGCGCAAGCAGTTGCGATGGACATTGCGCGTGCATGAGGGTAAAAGAAGGCGCGTCACCACACGATGCTTGGAAACAGCTCCTGACCCGAAACCGAAGACGTTTGGGGGAGGGCTAACCCAAATGGATCAGACTAGTGCAGAGATTAAAATTTCAGCACGAACTCCAACTTCCATTTAAGCAACGGCCACCCATGCACTCTACAGGTGTGACTAGTGTAGGGGTGGAGGCACCTCGTTTTTCATTAGAGGCCTATGCCCCATTAAGAAAAAAAAGTTCGTCCGCCGTGGTGGTTGTGTTACCTTTTATCTCATGAGAAAAAAGTAGTTAAGATCCTGAGGATCCCCTTCCAGAAATTACAATGCTTCCTGTGAAACGTACCCTATCGCTCCAGCGACACACACCTTTCTTACCTATAAAGCATTATACACAATCTTTGCTGAACTGTTTATTATGGCATTAAGTTTCCTTTGCATCGATTAACTAATCGATCATGTTTAATAAGCTCTGCCCCCGTGGGATTCTTGAACAAGAAACCAAGTCAGCGGGTCGATTACTTGGGTCAGGCCCTAATAAATGGGACACATCATGCAAAAGTCAAATTGAACTCAGTCACATTGAAATCAAACACGGTGTTTTGTTGCAAGTCAGAATAATGGGGTTGCACTACTTTTTGGTGATCTGTTTTTTAATTACGTTTAGTTCTCAGACCATTGTTCTGTGTTCAGTATGTTTATAAAGAGATTTCCTGTAATCGATCTCCTTTTGCAGATTTAGCACCCACTTAAGCTACTTCAGTTAAACAATATCTAAATCACACAAGTTATTTTCTCGATTTATCACGAATCCCAAGCAAATTATTTTGCTTTTTATTGACCACACGTCACTTGTCCGAAAGCATCCAGCCAACGAAGAGGCAAGCTTATTTCAAAAGGAATCCCTAAAGGCTTTAAACAGCTCTATTTCTATATTGCCAACTATCACCTCTTGCCAATTTCTCATCTGGCTTGATTTATGACAGTGCATTCAACAAAGGAATTGTCTACTGGCTTGGCAAAGTCATATCGACTGGTGGTAAAATTGAAGAATTCATCATCAGTACTGATGGTAAAGGAAGAGTTGCCATTCAATCAAAAATCAAAGGGCGGGGTGGGCGGAGTACCACCCGTGGCGAAGCTGTTCTAAGTGGAGAAGGGAGCTGACGTAATTTTTCTCCTTATATATTTGCATATTTAACAATTTAGGGATTGATCAGTACATAGATACAATATCGAACTGCAGCGTCAACCTTTTACTGACAGTAAAGAAAATAAAAGAAATTGGACTACTTGGCAGAGCTTCGTAGGAGTCACTCTCCGCTTTTTTATTAATGAATTCATTATGATGCATATCTGCGCTATCTATCAGTTATCTATTATGATTGAAATACCATTGAAATCTGCTTTTTCGACGAACGATTTCAGATTGTAGGCCTAATAAATATAACCAACCAAGGAAGGGGACCCGAAAATCTTGCAAATGATGTCCAAATTTACGGTACAATGCCCAAAAAGTAACAGTTGTTTATAACCAACAAAATGTTACTTCCACTTAAGCTTATATTGCTGACGCCACCTTTAATCCGGTATAGGGAGAATAGGGTTCATTCAAATAATTTGTTGAAAGAGAGGGGGTGCTTTATAATCATTTATAAGCACCTAATCAGTTTTCCTATATAAGTTCATAATATATGTTCAACAAGCCGTATCCTCTTTGAGTGAGGCCTGTTCACCACTTCCCAGGTTGTATCGTGTTACTGGAGTATGATCCCTGGCTACATAGAGTTTCAGGTTTAATGGCTCCTGACTAGCAGCCCCCGAACAGAGATATTGGCAATTGGGAAGAGCCACTAACATAGGGCTGAATAGCTCAGTTGGTAGAGCACTGGTACGGTATTCCAGAGGCCGCAGGTTCAAATCCCGCTCCAGTCATTTTCTTTGTTCATCTTTATTATCATTTATAAGCACCTAGTCAGTTCCCCCTATATAGTTTATTTCATAATATATGTTCAAAAAGGCGTATAATCAAATAATTTATTTCAAATCAGCTGTCATTGTTCTCTGTAACGACAAGGATCATAAATTACTGAACACTTACAGTTCCTCCAGAGAGGAGAGTCCACTGAAGAAATTTGAATCAATGGAGATGTTGTGAGCAGTCATCTTGAACCTAAAAAAGGATGGAAGAACTGTAGCATAACTCACATTGTGTGTGCTGAGGAAACAAGACGTCCTGAATAGGTTAACTTGACACCAGCCCCTAATCGAATGCCTTAGTTCGATGGTTTTAACTAGGCCAACAATTTTTTGTTCTCCTTTAATACTAACAGGAAACAAAACTGCACGGCAATCCTTCCGAACAATGCTTAATCATATCACCAACTGAAACAGAATCAAGTAGCTTTCGAAATAAAGGTAATTGTCCAGTCAAATGATGCACACAATGTACGCGGGACGGGCAAAATCTCAGATAAAAACTTGATGTACGGAATTCTTAAAGATTGTCGGAGGGGCGTATCTTAGTCAAGTTAGTGTCTTTTTCGACGCAGGGTAATAACATGGTTCTTTGAACAACGTGTTTCATGCTTACTGATGTCATCATTGCGTAATCCTGGAATCTATTGTTAGTTTTAACATTTTTCCCACTGAAAATTAAAATTGGTTTAATCAAAATACCATTAAGCTGTGGTCTTCGCCGAACTTTATAAGATTATCACCTCCTTTGGATTGCTCAAGAAGAAATCTCGCAAAATCTTGCAATTAATGAAATCCAAATACAAAGTCCAAACAAATTGCTTTATTTTCAGTTTCTTCCTTTTTCAATAATGAAAAATCTTTCCTTCTAATAAAAGCAGCTCAGCCCAGTTTTATGACGAAAGACGATGCTTATTAAAATAGTGCGTTTGCGATGGTTACGTTACACATTGGGATGTTGCTCAATATGAGAACAACCTGGAGCCACGCGACACTTACAGGCTTAGAAGACTGGAGAGTCCCGTAGAGTCATTTGATTCAATGGAGTCAATGCTAACAGTATCAATGGTCCTGCAAAAAGCGAAACCAATAACTTAATTGAAACACACTGAAAAGGTCATGACAGTATTTAAAATTCGAGGGAAAGTGGTTAGTTTTAGAATCCTTGACAGGATAATGAAGCCTTTTCCAAAAAAAACCCTGTATTTATAGCATGATTATTAAAAGTTAAAAAGATCGCAGTCAGAGAACAGCGTTTGCGCCCAGGCAAACATCCATTCTTAGCACTCAGGTATAAAAGGTCAATTTGATTCAAGACGTGATATCAAATTTTGTGGCACTTATGTAACGTGACGTGATACTTATGTGACTGCGCATGATGTTTAATATTTGTTGAACATCTCTTTTTCTTCTGCAGTTACGTAATAGGGGCACACGGATTCAAGGAGTAATGTGTTACAGTTGGAAGTTGGGAGAAATGTCTGGATGATGTAATCAGGGGTCCTTGGGCGTGATCTTAAAAGGTACATAATTTTTTAGTGACTAAAAACTTTGGGTTTTATTGGGTTTTCTTTTGGAGTGAAGGTAGACAAACGATGATGAGGTCTTGATGAAAACTGACGTTACGTCAGTATCATATAACGACGCGTGGTTTTATCTTAACGGTACATGGCGACTCTTTAACCAAAGAACTGTCGGTTCGAATGGGTTCACGTTTAGAAAGTGGATAAACGGGAAGTGTTGTAGGTAAATATTAAAATGAAATTGTGAGGACGTCAACATAGTAACGTCACGTCGGTTTAAAGCTGCATATTTCAAGGACTTATAACAAGAGAACTATTTATAGTCTGATTTGGTTCAGAATTTTTATGCTAATAGGCATCAAAGGTGCACTTTCAGGGTTTTATAAATTGACAACTAGCACAGGTATGGAATGATTAAATGGATCACTTCTTGTAAAATATGGAGGAATGACATAAAACCCATCTTCCAGATTTACTGCAATGTATTAGTTTGTATGGAAAATAAACGTTCGAAGGACGGGAACCACAGAGTTTCTTTGCTTTTTTGAAAAACAATTTTTTAACACAAGAATTGTTAGTTTTGACTACCTAAAGACGTCATGGAAGACGCCACGTATATAATCTTGCAAGTAAAATCCACAGAGATGTCGCTCAAGACATTGCATTTATGCTGAATAATGACGGGAAGTCGCAAACTTTTTAAGTCTTTTTCATTTTACAAAGATCAGGACAACTTTATTGATAATAATGTTGTTAATTCATACAAGTTGTGGCCTACATCAAGTTTACGGTGTTCTCTGTGACAACAAAACTGGTACCCATAACTCCCGACTCGAGCACTTTCCCTGGACATTGGTATTAAATTACATAGCTTGTCATGGAAAAACAGTTTGCAATGCTCTCTGTGACAACGTAAATGAGGGATTACAGAAAACTCACAGTGTTTTCAGACTGTACAGCCCACTGAAGGCATTGGATTCTAAGGTGCCGATGCTTAAACCTTTCATTCTCCTGGCAAATGAAACGCAGTACAAAACTGATATATTTAAAATTCGAAAGAAAGAATCATTTTATAAATTGATCAAATACTTAATTAACATTCCATCAAGTAATATAGCCGGTGGTACCTATGCCACCAATAGAAATTTGGTAAACATCGACCTCTGTCTACAAATAATGTTCATTCGACGTTGATTTCACTGAAAAACACTGGTGCCCAATCAATGCGCTGCACCAACATTTTAACGTTTATTGGGAAATGATACTGCTGACGCTTTTTTACGTGAATTTTGCAAAGTCACTTTCAGGTGCTTTTGAGGGCTGTACCTGATAACATTTATAATGATTCGCTTTAAAAGCCATCAAAAGAAAGCTTTTCCCGTGTCTTGCATGAAAATTCCCACACAGACCACGAGGTACCCTTTGCCCCAAGTCTGCAAAGCAAGAGGTCCAGAATGATAAAGTTAGCCTTGAATTGGTGATAAAGTGAGGACATGATGTAATGATTTCCATTTTCCAGTAAATTACAGCTACTGACTGACCACTTAGCGACCTTTGCCCCCTGTTCTGGCAGCAAAACATATTTTCTATTACCTCCCTGATTCAGGTTTGAGCCTAAATTTCGCTTTTAGTTTGAAAGTAAGGCAGGCTTGTCTCATCTTTATAGGTGTTGCCGCAGGCTGCGCCAGCAGATCTGGTCGGCGTGATCTCTTAATTCACCAAAAAGCTAGAAGGAATGTTCTAAACTGGACCCATGGCAAGCATTGACTCGCTCGCGGCACACAACTATGTCTTCTCAAATGAGCGTCACAGATATGCAAATTGTCTATGTTAATGTGATACCTCTCCGTGGACCGTTTGTTAAAAAAATTTACATTTTTTCCCTCCCATTTATTCATCAAAAGCAGCAACTTTTACATACTGGATATCGTTTAAAACGGAAATGTTTCGATTTTAAATAATAAAAAACACTTTTCATGGGCCCTTTGAAACGTATCCTCTCAAGGAAATGTTGTTTCCCGACGACGGCTTATAGAGTCCGGGCATAATTGAAGAAAAGCAAGAGACTAAATGCCGTATAATCACTTTTGTGACAGTCTTAGTTTGACGCGTCACGATATCCTGCTTTTGTGATGAAACTGATTATTTTCTCCATCTTTTCTGCGTTTGTTCACCTGTTTCACGCAAAGTGGCGGATTCAATAGCATGGAGTTTTCAAAATTTATTTTGGACCAGACACGTGAGCGCAAAACGGTAAGAGAATATTTGTACTTGGCAGAAGATATTGGTTTCTGAAAGCCTGCCGTCAAAAATCAAGGACGCAGCAAATTTAGAAATGCAGCAGTTTTCCATCAGCGTTACATGTATACAGCCACGACACTCGCATGATTTTATACTCCTCACTGCCGGGTTCAATTCGCTCAGAGTTCGAATAACTGACGCTAATATTCTATTATAATTGGCAAGTCAAATCAGCATGAGGAAGCCGCTCCAGACATTTCACCAAATGACCGTTCGTCACCGGCAGGTAACGTTTAACCAAATTCTGTGTAAACCCTACACGAGGCTTGGTCTATGGTCTTAGTCTATGGAACTGACCAAGTTTGGCTGACAAGAAGAAGAAACACTCAGCTGACATAACAAGTGGATGAAATAGTGAACAGCGGTTCATGATACGGATGCATATATCTTAATGTATTTCACTACAGGCTTATATGCGTGAACTTTTCAGGGCACATTTTCTAGTTTTTCGCAAAACAAAACACTGGTGCCTTGATTAAACGGGCCACCCCCTTTTCAAAGAGAGGGGAAAGATGCATGCTCAATCAACTGGATTTGCGAGTGTATTTGAGAAATTAATCGTTGGAGGGACGAAACACTGTAACGTTTATGTCGACGAAAAATTTCGTATCGATATTGGTATTGACTTCAATTCAGAGATGCCCCACACAAAACAATGCAGATGTTATTAAGAACATTGCGTACATGCTGCAGTGGTGACAAAATTACATGATCTTAAGAACTTCCGTTTTTTGGATTCCACCTTGTAAAAGGCTATATTCAGCTTTCTGAACGTGGAGCCTCATGCTTATTCTTTGCGACTACATTTAGCACCGAGAAATCCCTATGAGAGCTGGTGTTCGGATTCCATTGTCTTCTATGATAGCACAAATCAATCATCACAGTAAACTTACAAACTACGAAGCGAGGAGAGCCCACTGAATGCATTAGATTTAATGTTACCGATGTTCACGGCTTCCAGGTACCTGTCAAACAAAAAGAGTGTAACACAATCGAGAAATCAGTGAAAAGATGTAACGTATATTTTAATTAAAGATCACACTGCGGGGGACAGCCAACTAATAGTTAAGAAAAGCAAAAACATCTCTGATCCGTGTTGCATTATATCAAAACCGTAGATAAGGAATATAAGGGCATCCAGTCCGCTTAACGAAACAAGGCCCATAGCCGTTGCGTACTCAACTTACAGATAAACCGAACAAAATCAAACAACAGACAAATCAAAATATAAGAATGAATCAAGTAAAATCCACTACGTGGCAGACAAGGGAGTTTATAGATTTGTCCCAGATAATAAAATTGGCAGCCATGCGAAACTAAACAAATCGCCATGGGACTAGCGTTGATGTCGATGCGTCGTTAGAGCAAAACCATCATAACTCCATTTTCTTAATTTAAATGTGTGGTTTTCAAGATTCACCTCATGATTACTGGCGTATTTGATTGATATATACTGAGTACAAGCCACAGAGAAGGCATTTTGTTATCTTATCTCCTGAGATTTATCGTTTTCAATGTAATATATTACAGTGGGTTGGCTATTTGGAAATCAAAATCTCACTTTTAACTTTTTTATGAGGCTTTAAACATTCAGAATTCATTGATCACAAATTCTAAATTATTCTAAACCAAAACTGGCATGAATTTGTACGAACGTTTACTGCGTTGATTTATTTTTATTTTCATCATGTTCCCGAACTGAAAACTTCAGCATCAGTTTCAATTCAAGGTAGCCTGATACATGAATACAGTCTATTTATGTTCAGAAGTAACTCGCTTTCCAGTTTGTGCTAAAACGTCGTTATCTGGGCGGACTTACTTAACGCAAATTGCCATTTAAAGCCTTCTTGGTTCAAAGCGTTGAATCTCAAAATTCGTCAGAGTTCATTTCTTTGGGATGAGACAACTTGAAAAACGTTATTCGAAAAGCCCTGAATTCAAGCCTAATGATCAAGATTAAATACTTGCTTAATATCGTTTATTTTTTACAATTGAAAAATGCTCAAGTGTAGAGAATATTATGAGAAAAAAACGCAAACTTTGCGGAAAATACAAGAATATTGAACACAATGGCATTTGCTTTTAAACGCTTTTAAACAACAACCTTTAGATGCAAGAGGGAAGTTCCATTTAACTTCGATCTGATTAGGGGCTTCAATATTAATTGGTGGTTTAACGAGAATAATCTCCTCAATTATTAGTAAAGAGGCATCGTGTTATGTCTATGGGGCATACAATGTCGTATCTCAGCCTGCAGGTTATGATGTTTGACCGGATATGCATAGTGCCGTTTATGCAAATTGTGGTTCCATTAAAAAACCTCATTCACTGAAACTCGATGAAGATACCAAAGCTCAGACAAAAAAAAAATGATTTTAAATATGTTATCTGCCAGAAGTTACATTTCCCTGTATAGAGTAATTCAGCAAAACACAATTACTGTGAGGACAAAAACCATTTAATGTTTTTTATCAAAAGAACTCCAAACCGAGATAGGACTTTTGGCACTAAAAAACGATTGGCTTGCTGTGGAAAGAAGCACACACTTGTCTTCTCTCCGACAAACAGTGACAAAATACATAAAAACTCGCAGAGAACTTACATTTTTCGGAGGTGAGACAGCCCAATAAACGCATTGGACTCAATATTACCGATGGTAACGTTTGTCAGGTGCCTGTCAAATTAAGGGGTAACATTCATTGAAAATTAGTGAAAAAAGTATTACATGCAAAGTTGGAAAGAAAATTGATGATTTGCAGGCCATTTTCCGTAGAGAAATATTGCAGATAACTACGACGCTCATCCTCTTGGAAAAATAGAGGGGAAATGAGCACCTTTAAACAAAATTTATGGAAAGAGAAAGACACTTCCGTTGCGCTGTGATGGCACAACTTGGTATAGAAAGGCGCGTCGAAGGGCTGAGGCTCCAGGCTAAGTATCTTAAGACAGGGCTGGGCCTCAGCAATTAAACATATTCTTTTTGTATACGGGATGCATTGTCGGATCGGTTTCTAAATTTGTATGCCTTTTTTTATTTGTCTGTATTTAATCTAGAAATGCTCACAACTCCTGTTCCGTTTTCAAAACACAAACAGTGATGAATTCCTCTTTGTTACTTCCCATTTACTCGGGCCAGTATTATTGCACTCAGCTCCCTTTTGGTTCGAAGAAATAGATTCACGATTGATATGCCAGGGTCTCCCAAAACAAGTTTCTTCTCATAAAGGTGTCGAATGCACCAGGGAATGCAAATAACATTTCTAACAATATTAATATAGAAGTCATCAGTGACACCAAATGCATATGTTAACAGCAACTTCTTGTGACTTAAATGACATTTGGATTAGCAAAAAACACAGACAGACCCACAACGTATGAGTGCCACGGAAGGGCGAGCCAAAGGCCTTTAATTGCTTCTGGAATAGGACGAGAACCAACATTACGTCTTAAAATAACGCATGGTAGGTCATCTCTACAAAGGGATTGACTGTGTTTATTATATAACAGAGAAATTTCCACGTGTGCTAAAAAAGCAGAACGTCACTCATTCGTTAAAATCTGTCTGTGTGAGAGAGACGTCATCTCTAACAACGAAGTTGGAGTTCATTTCTGTTCTTGTTTTCAGTATTCTATTGTTGCCTTTCACTGTGCTGTTTATGCCTTAATATTTTGGGTTGTTTTCCAGGTTAACGGCCAAGATTTGTTCGACATGGTCTGCTCATTAGCGCTTTGCACAGTGTGGTGTTAATCGCTGGGTGTGGGTATCAATGGTATCCGATGAGCATCTCCTGGATGATGGTGTTTCCCTAACTCATCTGGAGACTGGCGATCTCCTCTGCTTTGTTCAGCGACTTCGTGACATTTTCAGCTTCTCTGTTTACTCTGACATTATCCATTGTAGATCTAGCGTTGGAAAATGCGTCTTGGTTGGCAAATTCAGAAAGTTCTGTGGAACAGAAGAGGGGCCCTTTGTCGCTTTCTTGTAGAAATAAGGCGTGTCGATACAGCCAAATCTAAATCAAAGCCTGTAGAGCTCCTTTCGGGTTACGAATGAATAAAGGTAGATCCCTTGTAGGGTTTTTCCAAACTTAAGCGCATATTTTTTGTCGCAGTTTCTGTTTTTCTTTCTTTCTTTCTTTTGGTCAATGACAACTGCAGGGTCTGCTTCTAGGACTTTCTATATCATCTTCTTAAGGCCATCTGTTCCAGTCTCCAGCGAGGGGTGACTGGAAAAGTGTCAAGCAGAGCTGCTTTGTCTAGACTGGTTCATAGACCACTTCAAAGTCGACATCTGTGTCATTTTTCCCACTTCTTGATTCAGATAGAGAGTTTGGCCGCTTTATCCCTAACACAGGTTTCTGGGGTTTGTGACAGAGGTGGTAGCACGTCAGTATTTATTAGTCCAAGTAAAGTCACTTGTAAATTGTTGCAATATAAACAATATATGCAAACAATATGCAATATAAAAGTCACAAGTCATTTTGTCCAGTCACAATTCAAGTCGCAAATCAGTTTGGTCCATAAAAAAGCAAGCCACATGTCTTTTCCTTCAAGTCTACAAGATAATTCCGTCTTATTTCATCTCAATGTAAAACGTAAGCAGGGCCTGGCATCAACTGAAGACTTATAATTTGAGGCAGATGAGTTTAACTCGCTTGAGTTACAAATACACGTATGCACGTACTGTTTATTATGCCATAACAATTTCCATGTGTACCACTACACTTTTACAGTATATGTACATGTCAAGCAATTCTTTAAGAACTGTCAAGTGCTACCAAATGTCTGCCACTGTGTCCGCCCTGTTAGATTATAGCTGACTGCCAGCAATTAGACAAGGGCCTAGTTTCTATTCATGAAATTTTCCTTCTATTTATTTTCATTTTAATTATTTTCAAGCCACAGCCTTGGGCACAGACGACCGATGTGGAAGTCCAAAGGAAGTCTTATGCCAATTATTTCAAGACCACAATTGGTGTAAGAAGATAAGGCTGAAGGTAATACCCAGGTGTGGGGCTCTCTGCAAGCTTGCTTGTAGTTTCGTGAATCTTTCGATGTATCTCCCCCCCTAGAATGTCGTCTAGCTGATTTTGGAATGTACCCTTAGATTTTGAAGGTTGTTTCATCAAAGAGGACTTGAAATGACTTGGCACAAAAGATTTTTCCGATTTCCCCTCCCAGTGGTGGGCTGAAGGTTACTACTCCTACCGATTTTGCGTCAAGTAAGTGCTCGTGACATAGGCCTAGACCTATTTTATCTCAAGCTGAGAGAAGACTGTGCAGTCGTGGAACGTATACTTGAAATCCTCAACAACTAGCCCTTTAGTGATCATTTTCCATTAAATGAATTTGTTTGGAACGCGTAGATCGACACTGGTTCTGACTATGTCTAGGCTAGTTCATCTCTCGACGTCCTTCTGAATGCCGGCTTTGATTGCGTAAGGAGTGGGGAATACCGTGTCGCTGGCTCGCCTCGATAACTGTCTCAAAGTTGCCTCCCTCGATACATACGGCCTACCACTGTATTTCTGAAGATTGGCAACAGCTTCTGGGAAAATTGTATTGCTTCTGGTTTCATGCCGAATTTGACAAAGATTTGTTTGTCATTCTTAATATCCTGGGTCAGGCTTTTACACCGAAGTACATGTTAGTATTTCCTAGTCAATTTCTGTGTGTAGTGTTGTGCTGTATGTAGCGTGCTGGTGATTGTCGTGACACTCTTGTCTGAAATCCGAAGGTCATTCGTTTTGGCAAGGAAGTCATCTGGTTGGAGTTTCGTCGTTCTCTGTTTATAACTTTTAATGTTGTATAGTGATCAGTTTGTCGTATATTATTAGTAAGGTTTTTATTATGTAGCTATCAACTATTGACACTTAAAGTTTGTATTTGTAATTTACATTTGTTTTACGTGTGCAAAAAGGCCACAGTAATTCCCTTTAATGGGATAATAAAGTTATATACTGAATTGAACTGAATTGGACGTGGGGCCAAGTTGATTTTGCTGTTGCTGACAACAGATTTTGCTGTAGTTCCACATATATTTTTACTGATTATCGTCTGGAATTTCCTTCCACAGGTAAAGTCGTTCTGAAAGGTGTGTAGCTTGATTTGACTGGCCTGTAGTCTTTGTGGATTACTCGGTCTGTGCTGTGGTGTCTTATGATGGTGTTCGTCTATGATGTTAACGTCTGCTCTACGCTCTGGGTCAATGCAGACACCTGAAGGAGAAAATACAATGGACTGCCAACTCCAGCGGGCGCACCGAGCATTGCGCGTAAACATGTTCCGTCAGCCGGAAGCTCTGGAGTTGCCGGCACAGGAAACTTCCGGTTGACCTTTGTAGCGTTGTTCACGCGCGATGAACGATAGCGACAGGCGCTGCGCTCGTAATTTTGCCTCGGAACTTTTCTTTTTTGTGGAAAAACAATCGCAAAATGGACGAGATAGACAACATACAAGTGTGTTATGACATTGTGATAATTATAAGTATACTAACGTGAGCATTAATAACAATTAGTGAGCCTTTAGACAGGGAAAGCTGTGTATGTAGTCTTTTCTCATGCCCGATCGTGACAATCGGCAAACATGATTGAGTACTCTCAGCCCCACCGACACTACCAGGTCTGGTTGGCTTGACCCAGCAAAACCTATTTTTCTGACTCGAAAAGCAATTTTTAGAGTTATAAATACTCATCTGGTGGGGTTGTCGGATTTTTTAAGGGGAAAACATAGTAAATGTTTCCCCGTTCATGTTCAAGTCTTTAAAAAAAATATTTTCAATGCTAGGGCTATGAGCAAATCTGTGTTTTTCTACAAGATTTAAATTTAAGGGACATTGTGTTACATTAGAAAAATGAGTGGGAAACATGAAGGCCCATAGCATATGTAGCGGCGTAAAACTGTTATAGCGCCTTCTTTCGGGTGATTAGTGAAATGCACCGTTCGGTTCTTCCACTCGATGATCCGCTACGTACATGAGCGACATCTTTCCTTTCGATTAAGTAAACCCCCAGGAATGCAACAGTTGGTAAGACAAAGGAATTCTCCCATATTATGTGTCATAAAGGGATATTAGAATAAGCTTAAGGGTCATCTGGAGAATAAGGGTTAATTTGGGAGGAATAATGGGACGTTGTAACGCTAGTAAATTATGAAGGGCCGTTATTATACTGGGTTCATGTATTACACTACTGCTCGGATTTACATGTACAGGTACTTATATCATAAGTCACGTGGTCATTTGGCATTTACACAGTAAGACAGTTTATGGGGCACATAGTAAGTGTAAATTTATTCATAGGGATGTGTTGTCAACTGTTTCTTTATTTCATCATAACGGATTTTGACTAAGGTTTATGTACATGTATTGCTACATAAGTTGTACTTCTATTTCTCTATCCATTGTAGCGAACCGCTGACTTGGGACTTGGAATGGGCTGCCATCATTAAGGGTAGCGAATAAACAGTTCAAGTTCAAGTTCTGGAGAGAGCTGTTCCACGGGCCAATTTTTTTATCAGTGTGTTCACACTTGCGTTCCTTGTGTAATTTAAGAGGTTACAGCATAATTTCCCCAATGACTTCGTACATGTACATGCCATACTTCATAACTGTATGTAATACTAATAGGATCTTTATAAGCTGATTTTATAGAGTCAGAATTGTTTTGAGGCAAAAAAAAGTGACAACATGCATCGGCTTGGTAAATTTTCAGGCAGAATATTAATGACGGGTTCCTGGCTTCCCTTGGTCAGAGAAGCAAGCAAAACTGCTAAACATTACTCAAATTGGTTTGTAAATGATCAAATCCCCCAAAATTCTGAATTACAAAATGTAAATAAACAGATTTACAATGTACACATACAAACATTATATTTTTTTCAAGCACCCCATTTATTATATAATAGTTTCAAAGTTGTCTCTATCAATTTTGTCAAATAAAACTGAGGTTTCCTTAAAACATCCTGTAAGACGTCTTTCTTTATTAGTTGAATTTGTCCATATTCACGACAGGCTTTTATGTAGGTGGCGTAACTGAGGGCAGTGGTATCCCCAAAGATATGGAATAGAGCAGAGTTCTTAAAGATTTTACAGGTACTCGTGTACAACATTATGTGACACATTTGAAATGTGTAATGTGCACTAGTCACCATGATACTTGACCTTTGGACTCTGACACTAATATAAGTGATTAAAGAACGCCTCCTAAAATCTTCATTCTTTAAAATCAACTACTTCAGTTTTCAAGGAGGTAAGATGAAACGAATGAGAAAATTGCAATATAAAGTAAGCTTGTGATTTCTTTCCTGCAACATAACTTTATCATCAATAAATATTGCTTCCCTGAGGAAAAAAGCCACAGTGTGCCAGGCTGGGATCAAGCACACAACATCCTGCATATACGGTTAAAGCATGTGGCCTGCTAAAGTTTTATGCTCCTTATGGGTGTTGCAAGTGCTGAAAAGATCAATCAGTTTCCTGCTTGCAGTCTGCTGTCAGTAGCTGTTGTGTCCTCAACATTGTGGCGCCCCTTCGTACATTGTTCAAGTCCATGTGAGCCACCAAGTCAGGGGATGGTGTAATTGATGCTGGCACAACCTAAAGAACTGGGATTCGACGAAGTATAAGTGAATAAAAGCCCGCTTGAATGGGGTTCAAACCCAACGTTCTTTTATCACATTCAAGAATGTATTGCACTTGCATTTTTTTTTCATTTCAAATGCCAGTTTTGAAGGATCACCAAAAGACCATGTTCCAATTAGTGTGAAGGAACGTACATTAGTCATTCACAAGATGTTCATTAACAGTAACATTTTATTCATAATTTACAGAAAAATATTAAACTATGCAAAAATGCTTTCATAACTACCCTTAAAAATAAATAAAAACTAAAGGGGTTGAGATCTGCTTGGTTGCATTGGCCCAATTTGATGACATGAACCTAAGATCTGGCATTTGGCCAAGAATTACTTTTGAACAAGAGTTAAAATCTGACTTTTTACTTTTGAATGGTTATAGCATGCATAAAATTCTGGTTACTACTCAACAAACATTTACAGATCGGTTAACAGGAGGGCTTTTAATACATGTGAACATCAACAGAAAAGGATGCATTGCAGTGCAATGTGGATTAAACATCCAAACATGGAGCCAGACGCAAGAAAATGCAAAAAAATGAAACTTGTTAAAATTGCAATTTAACTTGAGAAATTAAATTTCAAATATTTAACACAGGAAAACTTAAGTCAACGACCAACTCAAAAACAAGCAACTCAATGCACTTACCAGAACCAGAATGATTAAACTTATGGTGCGGGCAGAAATTCAGTGGGTAGGCTAAGTTGGCACCTGCACATACCACAAAATGAAATATAAGGAGAATTACTGTGAAGTGAAAAAGAATACTGGACCAAAGAACAAGCAAACCAACTCACTTTTTCTTATTAATTTTATTTATTTATTTTTTTTTATAATGTTAATATTATCACCCCACTCTTTGGCACTACTTCTACATGTTTGTGATAAGCTGACGATATTTCAACCAAGCTGAAGAAGAAAAAGACTTTGGTATTAAAACCCTAATGTACCGATAGTCACATTTTATGAACTCACCTATCATGCCTACTACAAAACAATGTTATCTTCAGATCTGACGATTCCTAACTAGGCCTACATGGTGTTCTTTGGGTGCTGCTGTCAGCAACTGCACAATCATTACCTGAAACTTTATGCCATTTTGAGGAGGAAATATCAACACCTTATCGGCGCAGCACGATCATGTATACGAACGACAGTAAAACGGAAGTTGTCTGTGCCGGTAACTTTGGCACTTCCGGTTGACGCAAGATCGACGTGCGCCCGCTGGAGTTGGCAGTCCATTGTATTGTCTCCTTCAGGTCTATGGTCAATGCGTACATCATCGTGGCCAACAAGTGACTGCGCTGCCAACACGGATGCTTTTTGCGTTTGTTTTAGCTGTATTAAGGCGACTATTGAAATCTCGTCGCCAGACGACATTTACTTGTTTTCATGCTCGTCTTTTTGTATTCGTAGATTTGGGGGGGGGGTGACTGGTTGCTTTGTTCGCGTGGTCGATCAGCTTGGCTAGCGGAAAAGCGGTTTTATTTCCGGGGTTTGTTGAAAGTCTTGCCGTGGGCTGGGCGTTTTTACTCTGCAGGTGGTTGTCGGTCAGGCCACAGTGAGCGCACGGTTGTGATCTATACGGAATTGGAACTTCCATATTGTCCTTTAGTTGATTCCTTCTTGTATTGTGGCTGATGAAATGATGGTTCACTCAACTTAATATCAGGGCATCTTAGAGAGAGGAATACATTCCATTTGTTCACTCAACCTAATATCAGGGCATCTTAGAGAGAGGAATACATTCCATTTGTTCTTCTCGAACCCAATTTGAACAGACGGTTCACTAAATATCGCCACATCGACGTCACTACTGCAACAAAGGCTCCCCACCCCCCTGGTTGTCCCACATTTTAACCTAACTACTCTGAGACTGCAATCAGTCAGATGGGCTGACATGCAGGGAAGGCATGCAAAAGGATCATTCACATCCAAAGTGTAATTATATTGGCCTTAAACTGCACCTTGCGTCAGAATCAATTTGTTCGTGTTTTTCAGGCTTCTAAAACCTCATCACTCGCCAAAAATGAACCGACTCCATAGATACTAGCTGTTGAGTGGATCAAATGAATTCCACCCCATCTATTAGAAACCCTTTCGGAATTAGGACAAGATGGCTATTTAACACATATCTACCCTCCGTAAACATCAAAACTGCGATAAGGTTTGTTTTCCGTGACAACAAAATTGCTAATTGCTAGATATGACAACACGAATTAGACAGTACAAAAAAACCTACAGCGTTTGGAGATTGTAGAGCCTACTGAAAGCATTTGCCTCAATGCTACCGATGCTGACGCCTCTCAGGGACCTGCCAAATGAAAGGAAAAAATTCTGGTATTTAAATTTGGAAAGAAATAAGCCGCTGGTCAATTTGCCAGTAAACATTTATTGTTAACCGTTCGGTGAACGTTGACGTTATTTGGTACGAAACGATCTCCGAAGCTATCAAACTTGCTAAATCGACTGGAATCCGGCTACTGCGTAACTTTAACAAGTTTTCATGGGGAAGCCTTGAGTATTATGAAAAGTAAAGGCATCTCTCTAATTCCCCAAACATTTAGTGGTGGCTCTCTTTTTTCAGATGACGTCGTTTCTGTATAATTCATTTACATCTGGAAACCACACAAACAAGATGCTCTTATGTCCTGTGTACATGTACAAGCTGAAAAGCTTTTACACAGTAAAAAGTGTGGGGGTCAGTCTATTTTAGCGGCCGGCGTTACGTGCGCAAGCAGTTGCGATGGACATCGCGCGCACATGAGGGTAAAAGAAGGCACGTCGCCACACCACGCTTGGGAACAGCTCTTGACCGGAACCGGAGACGTTTGGGGTGGGCTAACCCGAATGGATCAAACTAGTGCAAAGATTAAAATTTCAGCACGAACTCCAACTTCCATTTAAGCAACGGCCACCCATGCACTCTACAGGTGTGACTAGTGTAGGGGTGGAGGCACCTCGTTTTTCATTAGAGGCCTATGCCCCATTAAGAAAACAAAAGGAAAAATCACGTGTTCGTCCGCCGTGGTGGTTGTGTTACCTTTTACTTCATGAGAACGAAGTAATTAAGATCCTGAGGATCCCTTTCCAGAAATTACAATGCTTCCTGTGAAACGTACCCTATCGCGCCAGCGACAAACAACTTTCTTATCTATGAAGCATTATGCACAATCTTTGCTGAACTGTTTATTATGGCATTAAGTTTCCTTTGCATCGATTAACTAATCGATCATGTTTAATAAGCTCTGCCCCCGTGGGATTCTTGAACAAGAAACCAAGTCAGCGGGTCGATTACTTGGGTCAGGCCCTAATAAACGGGACACATCATGCAAAAGTCAAATTGAACTCAGTCACATTGAAATCAAACACGGTGTTTTGTTGCAAGTCAGAATAATGGGGTTGCACTACTTTTTGGTGATCTGTTTTTTAATTACGTTTAGTTCTCAGACCATTGTTCTGTGTTCAGTATATTTGTAAAGAGATTTCCTGTAATCGATCTCCTTTTGCAGAATTAGCACCCTACTTCAGCTACTTAAGTTAAACAATATCTATATCACACAAGTTATTTTCTCGATTTATCACGAATCCCAAGCAAAATATTTTGCTTTTTATTGACCACAGGTCACTTGTCCAAAAGCATCCAGCCAACGAAGAGGCAAGCTTATTTCAAAAGGAATCCCTAAAGGCTTTAAACAGCTTTATTTCTATATTGCCAACAATTACCTCTTGCCAATTTCACATCTGGCTTGATTTATGACAGTGCATTCAACAGAGGAATCGTCCACTGGCTTGGCAAAGTCATATTGACAGGGGGTAAAATTGAAGAATTCATCATCAGTACTGATGGTAAAGGAAGAGTTGCCATTCAATCAAAAATCAAAGGGCGGGGTGGGCGGAGTACCACCCGTGGTGAAGTTGTTCTAAGTGGAGAAGGGAGCTGAAGTAATTTTTCTCCTTATATATTTGCATTTTTAACAATTTAGGGATTGATCAGTACATAGATACAATATCGAACTGCAGCGTCAACCTTTTACTGACAGTGAAGAAAATAAAAGAAATTGGACTACTTGACAAAGCTTGGCAAATCCCTGGCTACATAGAGTTTCAGGTTTAATGGCATCAGACTAGCAGCCCACGAACAGAGATATTGACAAATGGGAAGAGCCACCAACATAGGGTTGCATAGCTCAGTTGGAAGAGCACTGGTACGGTATTCCAGAGGCCGCAGGTTCAAATCCTGCTCCAGTTAATTTCTTTGTTAATCTTCATTATCATTTATAAGCACCTAGTCAGTTTCCATATATAGTTTCTTTCATAACGTATGTTCAAAAAGCCGTATAATCAAATAATTTATTTCAAATCAGCTGTCACTGTTCTCTTTAACGACACAGATCATAAATAACTGAAAACTTACAGTTCCTCCAGAGAGGAGAGTCCACCTAAGGAATTTGACTCAATGGAGATGTTGTGAGCATTCGTCTTGAACCTAAAAAATGATGGAAGAACTGTAGCATAACTCACATTGTGTGTGCTGAGGAAACAAGACGTCCTGGATGGGTTTAACACCAGCCCCTAATCAAATGCCTTAGTTTGATGGTTTTAACTAGGCCAACAACTTTTGTTCTCCTTTAACACTAACAGGAGAGAAAATTGTACGGCAATCCTTCCGAACGATGATTAATCATATCACCAACTGAAACAGAATCAAATAGCTTTTGAAATAAAGGTAATTGCCCAGTCAAACGATACACACAATATACGCGGAACGGGCAAAATCTCAGACAAAAACTTGATGTACGAAATTCTTAAGGGTTGTCGGAGGGGAGTGTCTTACTCAAAACGGCGATAAGCAAATTCTTGTGCTGGTGTCTTTTTCGACGCAGGGTAATAACATGGTTCTTTTAACAACGTGTTTCATGGTCACTGATGTCATCATTGCGTAATCCCGGAATCTATTGTTAGTTCTAATATTTTTCCCAGTAAAAATTAAAATTGGTTTAATCAAAATGTCATTAAGCTCTGGTCTTCGCAGAACTTAAGATTATTACCTCCTTTGGATTGCTCAAGAAGAAATCTCGCAAAATCTTGCAAATTAATGAAATCCAAATAGATAGTCCAAACAAATTGCTTTATTTTCAATTTCTTTCTTTTTCAATCATGAAAAATTCTTTCCTTTCAATAACAGTAGCTCAGCACAGTTTTATGACGAAAGACGATGCTTATTAAAATAGTGCGTTTGCGATGGTTATATTACCCATTGGGATGTTGCTCAATATGAGAAAAACCTGGAGCCACACGACACTTACAGACTTAGAAGACTGGAGAGTCCCTTAGAGTCATTTGATTCAATGGGGTCGATGCTAACAGTATCAATGGTCCTGGAAAAGACGAAAGCAATAACTTTATTGAAACACACTGAAAAGGTCATGACGGTATTTCGAGGGAAGGTAATTAGGTTTAGAATCCTTTACAGGATAATGAAACCTTTTCCAAAATAACCTGTATTTTTAGCATGATTATTAAAAGTTAAGAAGATAGCAGTCAGAGAACAGCGTTTGCGCGCAGGCAAACATCCATTCTTGGCACTCAAGTATAAAAGGTCAATTTGATTCAAGTTATAAAATCAAATTTTGTGGCGCTTAGTTAGATGACGTGAGTCTTATGTGACTGAGCATGATGTTTAATATTTGTTGAACATCTCTTTTTCTTCTGCAGTTACGTAATAGGGGCACACGGATTCAAAGAGTAATGTGTTACAGTTGGAAGTTGGGAGAAATAATCAGGGGTCCTTGGGCGTGATCTTAAACGGTACATAATTTTTTAGTGACTAAAAACTTTGAGTTTGATTGGGTTTTCTTTTGAAGTAAAGGTAGACAAACGGTGATGAAGTCTTGATGAAAACTGACGTTACGTCATTATCATATAACGACGCGTGGCTTTATCTTAACGGTGCATGGCGACTCTTTAACCAGAGAACCGTCGGTTTGAATGGGTTCACGTATATAATCTTGCAAGTAAAATCCACAGAGATGTTGCTCAAGACATTGCATTCATGCTGAAAAATGACGTGAACTCGCGAAGTTCTTAAGTCGTTTTCATTTTACAAGGATCAGGGCAACTTTATTGATAGGGCACCTCATGCTAATTCATACAAGTTGTGGCATACATCAAGTTTGCGGTGTTCTCTGTGACAACAAAGCTGGTACCCAAAACTCCCGACTCGAGCACTTTCCCTGGACATTGGTATTAAATTACATGGCTTGTCATAGAAAAACAGCTTGCAGTGCTCTCTGTGACAACGCAAATGAGGAATTACAGAAAACTTACAGTGTTTTGAGAATGTAGAGCCCACTGAAGGCATTGGATTCTAAGGTGCCAATGCTTACACTTTTCATTATCCTGGCAAATGAAAGGAAGTACAAAAATGATATATTTAAAATTGGAAAGAAAGAACCATTTTATAATTGATCAAATACTTAATTAACATTCAATCAAGTAATATAGCCGGTGGTACCTATGCCACCAATAGAAATTTTTGTAAACATCGACTTCTGTCTACAAATAATGTTCATTCGATGTTGAGTCCACTGAAAAACACTGGTGCCCAATCAATGCGCTGCACCAACATTTGAATGTTTATTGGGAATTGATACTGCTGACGCTTTTTTACGTGAATTTTGCAAAGTCACTTTCAGGTGCTTTTGAGGGCTGTAACTGATAACATTTATAATGATTCGCTTTAAAAGCCGTCAAAACAAAGCTTTCCCCGTGTCTTGCATGAAAATTCCCACACAGACCACGAGGTATCTTTGCCCCAAGTCTGCAAAGCAAGAGGTCCAGAATGATAAAGTTCGGCTTGAATTGGTGATAAAGTGAGGACATGATGTAATGATGTCCATTTTCCAGGAAATTACAGCTACTGACTGACCACTTAGCCACCATTGCCCCCTGTTCTGGCTTCAAAACATATTTTCTATTACCTCCTTGATTCAGGTTGGATTGTTTGCTTATACCAGAGATACACATGTAGGTTCCCTATGCGGTTCCTAAGCCGCCAACCTCTTCCATAGTACATTGACCAACTGAGGAATACGAGGATTCATCCAGCTAGTTCGAAGAAACAGCACAACCCCAACCAGCCGGAGTTTTGAGGCTTAATCAATGGAGAAAAATGTTGCTGGCAAGGTTGGAATTAAAGAACTAAGAACAAACACGCACCAAGCGCACTCAGGATAGGGCCCCAACCAGCAGCGGTTGTACGTCAGTCCTGATTTTGCTAATAGGACGATACAACCCTGCAAAACTCCTGTCGACACGCTATCATCTTACGAAGTCCTAGCAACCCACGCGCGCAGCCAGCACCAGGAACTAAGATAACGCGCTCTTCTGATTAGTTGCCGTGCATGTTTAATGCACGATTTCCACGGGCATGAATTATTAATAGCCCAGACTTAACACAAGTCTACACAGTTACCCTGTTTTGCCACAATATTTCCGCATATGAAGTGGCAAATCTCCACCTATAAGTTATTACCAAACCTTCGACTAAAGAGCTGATGTCTTAATTAACAAATAGAAGGGAATGTGATTGCCTATATGACATTTGTGGACACCATGACCCTAATCCCTAAGAAATCAACACATTTGCTGTAGAAACGCATGGAAATGTTCAATTTCTCCAAACTGACACATTCGCTGTAGAAACCCGTGGGGATGTCCAATATCTCCAAACTGAGATATTTGCTGCAGAAACTGATGGGAATGTTCAATCTCTCCTTAACCGGGACAGCGCTGCAGAAACCCATCCATGTTCAATTTCTCCAAACCGAGACACTCGCTGCAGAAACCAAAGGGAATGTTCAATCTCTCTAACCGAGACAATAGCTGTAGAAACCTTCGAGAATGCTCATTCTCCAATATCCCATATCCAACTGAACTTACTGTAATACCCATGTAGTATGTTGAGGGGGCTCCGCGTAGAGCCGGGGTATCAATTGTCTCTTGACAGACAAACAGATGCCCTGAGACACGGCTGTCTGATTTTGATGATTCTGGCATTTATTCCAGCTCTCCCAACATTTGAGTAGACTTCCAGTCAGTCACAGCAGGTACAGGTAATAAATGATGTGAAAGTGACGAGTGTCCCCCCTGATTCAAGAATTATCCCCTGGCAAACATTTAGTGGTGAGTCTCCCCTCGTGACACTCAGGGCGTCATGTCGTTTCGAGTATTCGCAACACGTAACAACAACCCAACTCCCCAAAACGACAACTTTTTACGTACGTCCCAACGGAAGACCCCAATTCTATTGTTCTCCCTGACCCGAGGTCACATACCGTCTTCCCAGATACAAGGTCTATTTTTAGAACATACATACAGATACCAGGTACTCAATTTAGAACAACGGAGCGCCCTCTCGTGATATAAATACAATTTACCATCAAGTTCAATAGTCAAATGTGTACGTGCTTAATACTGAAACTTATTTGTTGCTGAAACCCTTCATCCACTAGACATGTATAATGAAAGGAATAGCATTTGGCCAATTTGGAAGCAATTTGTATCCTTTCCTAACATTTTTTTCTATCCTCTCCGTCTTTGTTCACGGGCTTTCTTTGATGTCCCAAAGATCGTGAGCGTTGCGCCTGGCTTCAGCAATCGTGCAAATCTGACCCCAAATGATTTATAGATATTCGGGAGAAAATACCGTGGCTCGAAATGTAGACTGAACAGTTTGGAGCTCGCTGTCAGTCACCCTAACTCCCAATCGCCAATTTAGCCTAAATTTCGCTTTTAGTTGGAAAGTAAGGCAGGCTTGTCTCATCTTTATAGGTGTTGCGCCAGCAGATGTGGTCGGCGTGATCTCTTAATTCACCAAAAAGCTAGAAGGAATGTTCTAAACTGGACCCATGGCAAGCATTGACTCGCTCGCGGCACACAACTATGTCTTCTCAAATGAGCGTCACAGATATGCAAATTGTCTATGTTAATGTGATACCTCTCCGTGGACCGTTTGTTAAAAAAAGTTACATTTTTCCCTCCCATTTATTCATCAAAAGCAGCAACTTTTACATACTGGATATCGTTTAAAACGGAAATTTTTCGATTTTAAATTAAAAAAAAATACTTTTATGGGCCCTTTGAAACGTATCCTCTCAAGGAGATGTTGTTTCCCAACGACGGCTTATAGAATCCGGGCATAACTGAAGAAAAGCATGAGACTAAATGCCGTAGAATCACTTTTGTGACAGTCTTAGTTTGACGCGTCATGATATCCTGCTTTTGTAATGAAACTGATTATTTTTTCCATCTTCCCTGCGTTTGTTCACCTGTTTCACGCAAAGTGGCAGATTCAATAGCATGGAGTTTTCAAAATTTATTTAGGACCACTACACGTGAGCGCAAAACGGTAAGAAAATATTTGTACTTGGCCAGAAGATTTTGGTTTCTAAAAGCCTGCCGTCAAAAATCAAGGACACAGCAAATTTAGAAATGCAGCAGTTTTTCATCAGCGTTACATGTATACAGCCACGACACTTGCATGATTGTAAAGGCCTACTCCTCACTGCCGGGTTCAATTCGCTCAGAGTTCGACCAACTGACGCTAGGCCTAATATTCTGTTATAATTATCAAATCTAATCAGCATGAGGAAGCCGCTCCAGACATTTCACCAAATGACCGTTCGTCACCGGCAGGCAACGTTTAACCAAATTCTGTGTAATCCCTACACGAGGCTTGGTCTATGGTCTTGGTCTTGGTCTATGGAACTGACCAAGTTTGGCTGACAAGAAGAAGAAACACTCTGCTGACAACAAGTGGATGAAATAGTGAACAGCGGTTCATGATACGGATGCATATATCTTAATGTATTTCACTACAGGCTTATGTGCGTGAACCTATCAGGGCACATGTTCTGTTTTTTTGCAAAACAAAACACAGGTGCCTTGATTAAACGGGCCACCCCCTTTTCAAAGAGAGGGGAAAGATGCATGCTCAATCAACTGGATTTGCGAGTGTATTTGAGAAATTAATCGTTGGAGGGACGAAACACTGTCACGTTTATGTCGACGAAAAATTTCCTATCGATATTGGTATTGACTTCAATTCAGAGATGCCCCACACGAAACAATGCAGATGTTATTAACAACATTGCATGCAGTGGTGACAAAATTACATGATCTTAAGAACTTTCGTTTTTTGGGATTCCTCCTTTTAAAAGGCTATATTCAGCATTCTGAACGTGGAGCCATGGGACTAGCGTTGATGTCGATACGTCGTTAGAGCAAAAACATCATAACTCCATTTTCTTCATGTGTAGTTTTCAAGATTCAACCAATGATTTCTGGCGTATTTCATTGATATATACTGATTGTAAGCCACAGAGAAGGCATTTTTTTATCTTATCCCCTGAGATTTATCGTATTCAATGTAATCTATTACAGTGGGTTAGTGTCAGGTTATTTTGGAATCAAAATCTCACTTTTTTATAAATTTTTTAAAATTTGTTATAAGGCTTTAAACATTCAGAAATCATTGATCACAAACTCTAAATTATTCTAAACAAAAACTAGCATGAATTTGTATGAACGTTTATGGCGTTGATTTATTCTTATTCTCATCATGTTCCCGAATTGAAAACTTCTGCATCAGTCTCAATTCAAGGTAGCTTGATACATGAATACAGTCTATTTCTGTTCAGAAGTAACTCACCTTCCAGTTTATGCTAAAACGTTGTTATCTGGGCGAACTTAAAGCAAACTGCCATTCAAAGCCTTCTTTGTTCAAAACGTTGAATCTCAAAATTCGTCAGAGTTCATTTCTTTGCAGTGAGACGACTTGAAGAACGTTATTCGAAATGCCCCTAAGTCAAGCCTAATGATCAAGATTAAATACTTGCCTAATATCGTTTATTTTTTACAATTGAAAAATGTTCAAGTGTAGAGAATATTATGAGAAAAAAACGCAAACTTTGCGGAAAATACAAGAATATTGAACACAATAGCATTTGCTTTTAAACGCTTTTAATAACAAGCTTTAGATGCAAGAGGGAAGTTCCATCTAACTTCGAGCTGATTAGGGGTTTCAATATTAATTGGTGATTTAACGAGAATAATCTCCTAAATTATTAGTAAAGAGGCATCGTGTTGTGTCTATGGGGCATACAATGTCGTATCTCAGCCTGCAGGTTATGATGTTTGACCGGAATATGTATAGCGCGCCGTTTATGCTAATTGTGGTTCCATTAAAAAACCTCATTCACTGAAACCCGATGAAGATACCAAAGCTCACACAGAAAAAAATGATTTTCAATATGTTATCTACCACAAGTTACATTTCCCTGTATAGTGTAATTCAGCAAAACACAATTACTGTGAGGACAGAAACCATTTAATGCGTTTTTTTCAAAAGTACTCCAAACCGAGATAGGACTTTTTGCACTAAATAACGATTGGCTCGTTGTGGAAAGAAGCACACACCTGTCTTCTCTACGACAAAAATGACAAAATACATACAAAAATCGCAGAGAACTTACATAAATACGAGAGAAGACATCCCACTGAACGCATTGGACTCAATGTTACTGATGTTAGCGTTTAGCAGGAACCTGTCAAATTAAGGGGTAACATCATTGAAAATTAGTGAAAAAAGTATTACATGCAAAGTTGGAAAGAAAATTGATATTTTGCAGGCCATTTTCCGTTGAGATATATTGCTGGTAACTACAAAGCTCATCCTCTTGGGGAAAATAGAGGGGAAATGAGCACCTTTAAACAAAAATTATGGAAAGAAAAAGACACTTCCGTTGCGCTGTGATGGCACAACTTGGTATGGAAAGGCGCGTCGAAGGGCTGAGGCTCCAGGTTAAGTATCTTAAGACAGGGCTGGGCCTCAGCAATTAAACATATTTTTTTGTATACGGGATGCATTGTCGGATCGGTTTCTAAATTTGCATGCCTTTTTTATTTGTTTGTTTTTAATCTAGACATGCTCGCAACTCCCTTCCGTTTTCAAAGCATAAACAGTGATGAATTCCTCTTCGTTACTTCCCATGTACACGGGCCAGTATTATTGCACTCAGCTCCCTTTTGGTTCGAAGAAATAGATTCACGATTGATATGCCAGGGTCTCCCAAAACAAGTTTCCTCGCGTAAAGGTGTCGAATGCACCAGGGAATGTAAATAACATTTCTAACAATATTAATATAGAAGTCATCAGTGACACCAAATGCATATGTTAACAGCAATTCCTTGTGACTTAAATGACATTTGGATTAGCAAAAAAACACAGACAGATCCACAACGTATGAGTGCCAGGGAAGGGCAAGCCAAAGGCCATTAATTGCTTCTGGAATAGGACGAGAATCAACATTACGTCTTAAAATAACGCATGGTAGGTTATCTCTACAAAAGGATGGACTGTGTTTAATATATAACAGAGAAATTTCCACGTGTGCTAAAAAAGCAGAACGTCACTCATGTTATGTTCTGATGTACGCGTATGCAATGTAGAGTACATGTTCGTTTTCAACTTCATTCGTTAAAATCTGTCTGTGTGAGAGAGACGTCATCTCTAACAACGAAGTTAGAGTTAATTTCTGTTCTTGTTTTCAGTATTCTATTGTTGCCTTTCACTGTGCTGTTTATGCCATAATATTTTGGGTTGTTTTCCAGGTTAACGGCCAAGATTTGTTCGACATGGTCTGCTCATTAGCGCTTCGCACGGTGTGGTGTTAATCGCTGGGTGTGGGTCTGAATGGTATCCGATGAGCATCTCCGGGATGATGGTGTTTCCCTAACTCATCTGGAGACGGGCGATCTCCTCTGCTTTGTTCAGCGACTTTGTGACATTTTCAGCTTCTCTGTTTACTCTGGCATTATCCACTGTAGATCTAGGGTTGGAAAATGCGTCTTCGTTGGCAAATTCAGAAAGTTCCGTGGAACAGAAGAGGGGCCCTTTGTCGCTTTCCTTCAGCATTAAGGCGCGTCGATACAGCCAAATCTAAATCAAAGCCTGTAGAGCTCCTTTTGGGTTACGAATGAATAAAGGTAGGTTCCTTGTGCGGTTTTTCTAAACTTAAGCGCATATTTTTGGTCGCAGTTTCTGGATTTGTTTTCTTTCTTTCGTTTGGTCAATGACAACTGCATGATCTGCTTCTAGGACTTTCTATATCATCTTCTTAAGGCCATCTGTTCCAGTCTCCTGCGAGGGGTGTCTGGAAAAGTGTCAAGCAGAGCTGCTTCGTCTAGACTGGTTCATAGACCACTTCAAAATTGACATCTGTGTCATGTTTCCCACTTCTTGATTCAGATAGAGAGTTTGGCCGCTTTATCCCTAACACGGGTATCTGGGGTTTGTGACAGAGGTAGTAGCAAGTCAGTATTTGTTAGTCCAAGTCAAGTCACTTGTAAATTGTTGCAATCTAAACCAAGTCACAAGTCATTTGGTCCAGTCACAAGTCAAGTTGCAAATCAGTTTGGTCCATAAAAAACAAGCCACATGTCTTTTCCTTCAAGTAGGCCTACAAGGTAAGTTGCGCCTTATGATTTCCACGGGCATGAATTATTAATAGCCCAAACTTAACACAAGTCTACACAGTTACCCTATTTTGCCACAATATTTCCGCATATGAAGAGGCAAATATGCACCTATAAGCTATTGCCAAACCTTGGACTAAAGAGATTATGTCTTAATTAACAAACAGAAGGGAATGTGATTGCCTATATGACATTTGTGGACACCATGACCCCAATCTCTAAGAAATTAACACATTCACTGTGGAAACCGGTGGGGATGTTCAATTTCTCCAAACCGACGCATTCGCTGCAGAAACCAAAGGGAATGTTCAATCTCTCTATAACCGGGACATGCGCTGCAGAAACCCATCCATGTTCAATTTTTCCAAACCGACACATTAGGTGTAGAAACCTACGGGAATGCTCATTCTCCAATATCCCATATCCAACTAAACTCACTGTAATACCCACTAGACATGTATAATGAAAGGAATAGCCCTTGGCCAATTTGGAAGCATTTCCTATCTTTTCCTAACATTTTCCTATCCTATCTGTCTTTGTTCACGGGCTTTCTTTGATGTCCCAAAGATCGTGAGCGTTGCGCCTGGATTCAGCAATCGTGCAAATCTGACCCCAAACGAGTTATAAATATTCGGGAGAAAACACCGTGGCTCGAAATGTAGACTGAACAGTTTGGAGCTCGCTGTCGGTCCTGACCATTTGGCCCTGGTCACCCTGACTTCCAATCGCCAATTTAGCCTAAATTTCGCTTTTAGTTGGAAAGTAAGGCATTCTCGTCCCATCTTTATAGGTGTTGCCGCAGGCTGCGCCAGCAGATCTGGTCGGCGTGATCTCTTAATTCACCAAAAAGCTAGAAGGAATGTTCTAAACTATACCCATGGCAAGCATTGACTCGCTCGCGGCACACAACTATGTCTTCTAAAATGAGCGTCACAGATATGCAAATTGTCTATGTTAATGTGATACCTCTCCGTGGATCGTTTGTTAAAAAACCTTACATTTTTCCCTCCCATATATTCATCAAAAACAGCAACTTTTACATACTGGATATTGTTTAAAACGGAAATTTTTCGATTTTAAATAATAAAAACCACTTTTCATGGGCCCTTTGAAACGTATCCTCTCAAGGAGATGTTGTTTCCCGACGACGGCTTATAGAATAGGCCTACGGGCATGATGGAAGAAAAGCAAGAGACTAAATGCCGTAGAATCACTCTTGTGACATTCTTAGTTTGACGCGTCACGATATCCTGCTTTTGTTATGAAACTGATTATTTTCTCCATCTTTCCTGCGTTTGTTCACCTATTTCGTGAAAATTGGCGGATTCAATAGCATGGAGTTTTCCAAATTTATTTTGGACCAGACACGTGAGCGCAAAACGGTAAGAAAATATTTGTACTTGGCAGAAGATCTTGGTTTCTGAAAGCCTGCCGTCAAAAATCAAGGACGGAGCAAATTTAGAAATGCAGCAGTTTTTCATCAGCGTTACATGTATACAGCCACGACACTTGCATGATTGTAAAGGCCTACTCCTCACTGCCGGGTTCAATTCGCTCAGAGTTCGACCAACTGACGCTAGGCCTAATATTCTGTTATAATTATCAAATCTAATCAGCATGAGGAAGCCGCTCCAGACATTTCACCAAATGACCGTTCGTCACCGGCAGGCAACGTTTAACCAAATTCTGTGTAATCCCTACACGAGGCTTGGTCTATGGTCTTGGTCTTGGTCTATGGAACTGACCAAGTTTGGCTGACAAGAAGAAGAAACACTCTGCTGACAACAAGTGGATGAAATAGTGAACAGCGGTTCATGATACGGATGCATATATCTTAATGTATTTCACTACAGGCTTATGTGCGTGAACCTATCAGGGCACATGTTCTGTTTTTTTGCAAAACAAAACACAGGTGCCTTGATTAAACGGGCCACCCCCTTTTCAAAGAGAGGGGAAAGATGCATGCTCAATCAACTGGATTTGCGAGTGTATTTGAGAAATTAATCGTTGGAGGGACGAAACACTGTCACGTTTATGTCGACGAAAAATTTCCTATCGATATTGGTATTGACTTCAATTCAGAGATGCCCCACACGAAACAATGCAGATGTTATTAACAACATTGCATGCAGTGGTGACAAAATTACATGATCTTAAGAACTTTCGTTTTTTGGGATTCCTCCTTTTAAAAGGCTATATTCAGCATTCTGAACGTGGAGCCATGGGACTAGCGTTGATGTCGATACGTCGTTAGAGCAAAAACATCATAACTCCATTTTCTTCATGTGTAGTTTTCAAGATTCAACCAATGATTTCTGGCGTATTTCATTGATATATACTGATTGTAAGCCACAGAGAAGGCATTTTTTTATCTTATCCCCTGAGATTTATCGTATTCAATGTAATCTATTACAGTGGGTTAGTGTCAGGTTATTTTGGAATCAAAATCTCACTTTTTTATAAATTTTTTAAAATTTGTTATAAGGCTTTAAACATTCAGAAATCATTGATCACAAACTCTAAATTATTCTAAACAAAAACTAGCATGAATTTGTATGAACGTTTATGGCGTTGATTTATTCTTATTCTCATCATGTTCCCGAATTGAAAACTTCTGCATCAGTCTCAATTCAAGGTAGCTTGATACATGAATACAGTCTATTTCTGTTCAGAAGTAACTCACCTTCCAGTTTATGCTAAAACGTTGTTATCTGGGCGAACTTAAAGCAAACTGCCATTCAAAGCCTTCTTTGTTCAAAACGTTGAATCTCAAAATTCGTCAGAGTTCATTTCTTTGCAGTGAGACGACTTGAAGAACGTTATTCGAAATGCCCCTAAGTCAAGCCTAATGGTCAAGATTAAATACTTGCCTAATATCGTTTATTTTTTACAATTGAAAAATGTTCAAGTGTAGAGAATATTATGAGAAAAAAACGCAAACTTTGCGGAAAATACAAGAATATTGAACACAATAGCATTTGCTTTTAAACGCTTTTAATAACAAGCTTTAGATGCAAGAGGGAAGTTCCATCTAACTTCGAGCTGATTAGGGGTTTCAATATTAATTGGTGATTTAACGAGAATAATCTCCTAAATTATTAGTAAAGAGGCATCGTGTTGTGTCTATGGGGCATACAATGTCGTATCTCAGCCTGCAGGTTATGATGTTTGACCGGAATATGTATAGCGCGCCGTTTATGCTAATTGTGGTTCCATTAAAAAACCTCATTCACTGAAACCCGATGAAGATACCAAAGCTCACACAGAAAAAAATGATTTTCAATATGTTATCTACCACAAGTTACATTTCCCTGTATAGTGTAATTCAGCAAAACACAATTACTGTGAGGACAGAAACCATTTAATGCGTTTTTTTCAAAAGTACTCCAAACCGAGATAGGACTTTTTGCACTAAATAACGATTGGCTCGTTGTGGAAAGAAGCACACACCTGTCTTCTCTACGACAAAAATGACAAAATACATACAAAAATCGCAGAGAACTTACATAAATACGAGAGAAGACATCCCACTGAACGCATTGGACTCAATGTTACTGATGTTAGCGTTTAGCAGGAACCTGTCAAATTAAGGGGTAACATCATTGAAAATTAGTGAAAAAAGTATTACATGCAAAGTTGGAAAGAAAATTGATATTTTGCAGGCCATTTTCCGTTGAGATATATTGCTGGTAACTACAAAGCTCATCCTCTTGGGGAAAATAGAGGGGAAATGAGCACCTTTAAACAAAAATTATGGAAAGAAAAAGACACTTCCGTTGCGCTGTGATGGCACAACTTGGTATGGAAAGGCGCGTCGAAGGGCTGAGGCTCCAGGTTAAGTATCTTAAGACAGGGCTGGGCCTCAGCAATTAAACATATTTTTTTGTATACGGGATGCATTGTCGGATCGGTTTCTAAATTTGCATGCCTTTTTTATTTGTTTGTTTTTAATCTAGACATGCTCGCAACTCCCTTCCGTTTTCAAAGCATAAACAGTGATGAATTCCTCTTCGTTACTTCCCATGTACACGGGCCAGTATTATTGCACTCAGCTCCCTTTTGGTTCGAAGAAATAGATTCACGATTGATATGCCAGGGTCTCCCAAAACAAGTTTCCTCGCGTAAAGGTGTCGAATGCACCAGGGAATGTAAATAACATTTCTAACAATATTAATATAGAAGTCATCAGTGACACCAAATGCATATGTTAACAGCAATTCCTTGTGACTTAAATGACATTTGGATTAGCAAAAAAACACAGACAGATCCACAACGTATGAGTGCCAGGGAAGGGCAAGCCAAAGGCCATTAATTGCTTCTGGAATAGGACGAGAACTAACATTACGTCTTAAAATAACGCATGGTAGGTTATCTCTACAAAAGGATGGACTGTGTTTAATATATAACAGAGAAATTTCCACGTGTGCTAAAAAAGCAGAACGTCACTCATGTGATGTTCTGATGTACGCGTATGCGATGTAGATTACATGTTCGTTTTCAACTTCATTCGTTAAAATCTGTCTGTGTGAGAGAGACGTCATCTCTAACTACGAAGTTAGAGTTAATTTTTGTTCTTGTTTTGTTGCCTTTCACTGTGCTGTTTATGCCATAATATTTTGGGTTGTTTTCCAAGTTAACGGCCACGATTTGTTCGACATGGTCTGCTCATTAGCGCTTCGCACGGTGTGGTGTTAATCACTGGGTGTGGGTGTGAATGGTATCCGATGAGCATCTCCGGGATGATGGTGTTTCCCTAACTCATCTGGAGACGGGCGATCGCCTCTGCTTTGTTCAGCGACTTTGTGACATTTTCAGCTTCTCTGTTTACTCTGGCATTATCCACTGTAGATCTAGGGTTGGAAAATGCGTCTTGGTTGGCAAATTCAGAAAGTTCGGTGGAACAGAAGAGGGGCCCTTTGTCGCTTTCCTTCAGCATTAAGGCGCGTCGATACAGCCAAATCTAAATCAAAGCCTGTAGAGCTCCTTTCGGGTTACGAATGAATAAAGGTAGGTTCCTTGTGCGGTTTTTCTAAACTTAAGCGCACATTTTTTGGTCGCAGTTTCTGGATTTGTTTTCTTTCTTTCGTTTGGTCAATGACAACTGCATGATCTGCTTCTAGGACTTTCTATATCATCTTCTTAAGGCCATCTGTTCCAGTCTCCTGCGAGGGGTGTCTGGAAAAGTGTCAAGCAGAGCTGCTTCGTCTAGACTGGTTCATAGACCACTTCAAAATTGACATCTGTGTCATGTTTCCCACTTCTTGATTCAGATAGAGAGTTTGGCCGCTTTATCCCTAACACGGGTATCTGGGGTTTGTGACAGAGGTAGTAGCAAGTCAGTATTTGTTAGTCCAAGTCAAGTCACTTGTAAATTGTTGCAATCTAAACCAAGTCACAAGTCATTTGGTCCAGTCACAAGTCAAGTTGCAAATCAGTTTGGTCCATAAAAAACAAGCCACATGTCTTTTCCTTCAAGTAGGCCTACAAGGTAAGTTGCGCCTTATGATTTCCACGGGCATGAATTATTAATAGCCCAAACTTAACACAAGTCTACACAGTTACCCTATTTTGCCACAATATTTCCGCATATGAAGAGGCAAATATGCACCTATAAGCTATTGCCAAACCTTGGACTAAAGAGATTATGTCTTAATTAACAAACAGAAGGGAATGTGATTGCCTATATGACATTTGTGGACACCATGACCCCAATCTCTAAGAAATTAACACATTCACTGTGGAAACCGGTGGGGGATGTTCAATTTTCTCCAAACCGACGCATTCGCTGCAGAAACCAAAGGGAATGTTCAATCTCTCTATAACCGGGACATGCGCTGCAGAAACCCATCCATGTTCAATTTTTCCAAACCGACACATTAGGTGTAGAAACCTACGGGAATGCTCATTCTCCAATATCCCATATCCAACTAAACTCACTGTAATACCCACTAGACATGTATAATGAAAGGAATAGCCCTTGGCCAATTTGGAAGCATTTTCCTATCTTTTCCTAACATTTTCCTATCCTATCTGTCTTTGTTCACGGGCTTTCTTTGATGTCCCAAAGATCGTGAGCGTTGCGCCTGGATTCAGCAATCGTGCAAATCTGACCCCAAACGAGTTATAAATATTCGGGAGAAAACACCGTGGCTCGAAATGTAGACTGAACAGTTTGGAGCTCGCTGTCGGTCCTGACCATTTGGCCCTGGTCACCCTGACTTCCAATCGCCAATTTAGCCTAAATTTCGCTTTTAGTTGGAAAGTAAGGCATTCTCGTCCCATCTTTATAGGTGTTGCCGCAGGCTGCGCCAGCAGATCTGGTCGGCGTGATCTCTTAATTCACCAAAAAGCTAGAAGGAATGTTCTAAACTATACCCATGGCAAGCATTGACTCGCTCGCGGCACACAACTATGTCTTCTAAAATGAGCGTCACAGATATGCAAATTGTCTATGTTAATGTGATACCTCTCCGTGGATCGTTTGTTAAAAAACCTTACATTTTTTCCCTCCCATATATTCATCAAAAACAGCAACTTTTACATACTGGATATTGTTTAAAACGGAAATTTTTCGATGTTAAATAATAAAAACCACTTTTCATGGGCCCTTTGAAACGTATCCTCTCAAGGAGATGTTGTTTCCCGACGACGGCTTATAGAATAGGCCTACGGGCATGATGGAAGAAAAGCAAGAGACTAAATGCCGTAGAATCACTCTTGTGACATTCTTAGTTTGACGCGTCACGATATCCTGCTTTTGTTATGAAACTGATTATTTTCTCCATCTTTCCTGCGTTTGTTCACCTATTTCGTGAAAATTGGCGGATTCAATAGCATGGAGTTTTCCAAATTTATTTTGGACCAGACACGTGAGCGCAAAACGGTAAGAAAATATTTGTACTTGGCAGAAGATCTTGGTTTCTGAAAGCCTGCCGTCAAAAATCAAGGACGGAGCAAATTTAGAAATGCAGCAGTTTTTCATCAGCGTTACATGTCTACAGCCACGACACTCGCATGATTGTATACTCCTCACTGCCGGGTTCAATTCGTTCAGAGTTGGAACAACTGACGCTAATATTCTGTTATAATTAGCAATTCAAATCAGCATGAGGAAGCCGCTCCAGACATTTCACCAAATGACCGTTCGTCACCGGCAGGTAACGTTTAACCAAATTCTGTGTAAACCCTACACGAGGCTTGGTCTATGGTCTTGGTCTAAGGAACTGACCAAGTTTGGCTGACAAGAAGAAGAAACACTCAGCTGACATAACAAGAGGATGAAATAGTGAACAGCGGTTCATGATACGGATGCATATATCTCAATGTATTTCACTACAGGCTTATGTGCGTGAACTTTTCAGGGCACATTTTCTAGTTTTTCGCAAAACAAAACACAGGTGCCTTGATTAAACGGGCCACCCCCTTTTCAAAGAGAGGGGAAAGATGCATGCTCAATCAACTGGATTTGCGAGTGTATTTGAGAAATTAATCGTTGGAGGGACGAAACACTGTAACGTTTATGTCGACAAAAAAATTTCGTATCGATTTTGGTATTGACTTCAATTCAGAGATGCCCCACACAAAACAATGCAGGTGTTATTAACAACATTGCATGCATGCTGCAGTGGTGACAAAAATTACATGATCTTAAGAACTTCCGTTTTTTGGGATTCCTCCTTTTAAAAGGCTATATTCAGCACTCTGAACGTGGAGCCTCATGCTTGTTCTTTGTGACTACATTTAGCACCGAGAAATTCCTATGAGAGCTTGGGTTCGGATTTCATTGTCTTCTATAATAGCACAAATCAATGATCACAGTAAACTTACAAACTACGAAGCGAGGAGAGCCCACTGAACGCATTAGATTTAACGTTACCGATGTTCACGGCTTCCAGGTTCCTGTCAAACAAAAAGAGTGTAACACAATCGAGAAATCAGTGAAAAGATGTAACGTATATTTTAATTAAAGATCACACTGCGAGGGACAGCCAACTACTAGTTAAGAAAAGCACAAACATCTCTGATCCGTTTTGCATTATATCAAAACCGTAGATAAGGAATATAAGGGCATCCAGTCCGCTCAACGAAACAAGGCCTGTAGCCACTGTGTACTCAACTTACAGATAAACCGAACAAAATCAAACAACAGACAAATCAAAATATAAGAATGAATCAAGTAAAATCCACTACGTGGCAGTCATGGGAGCTTATAGATTTGTCCCTGATAGTAAAATCGGCAGCCAAACGAAACTAAACAAATCGCCATGGGACTAGCGTTGATGTCGATGCGTCGTTAGAGCAAAAACATCATAACTCCATTTTCTTAATTTAAATGTGTGGTTTTCAAGATTCACCTAATGATTACTGGCGTATTTCATTGATATATACTGATTACAAGCCACAGAGAAGGCATTTTTTTCTTATCGCCTGAGATTTATAGTATTCAATGTAATCTATTACAGTGCGTTGGTGTCAGGCTATTTTGGAATCAAAATCTTACTTTTAACCTTTTTATGAGGCTTTAAACATTCAGAAATCATTGATCACAAATTCTAAATTATTCTAAACCAAAACTGGCATGAATTTGTATTTGGCAGAAACCCATCCATGTTCAATTTTTCCAAACCGACACATTAGCTGTAGAAACCTACAGGAATGCTCATTCTCCAATATCCCATATCCAACTAAACTCACTGTAATACTCACTAGACATGTATAATGAAAGGAATAGCCCTTGGCCAATTTGGAAGCATTTCCTATCTTTTCCTAACATTTTCCTATCTTCTCCGTCTTTGTTCACGGGCTTTCTTTGATGTCCCAAAGATCGTGAGCGTTGCGCCTGGCTTCAGCAATCGTGCAAATCTGACCCCAAACGAGTTATAAATATTCGGGAGAAAACACCGTGGCTCGAAATTTAGACTGAACAGTTTGGAGCTCGCTGTCGGTCCTGACCATTTGGCCCTGGTCACCCTGACTTCCAATCGCCAATTTAGCCTAAATTTCGCTTTTAGTTGGAAAGTAAGGCATTCTCGTCCCATCTTTATAGGTGTTGCCGCAGGCTGCGCCAGCAGATCTGGTCGGCGTGATCTCTTAATTCACCAAAAAGCTAGAAGGAATGTTCTAAACTATACCCATGGCAAGCATTGACTCGCTCGCGGCACACAACTATGTCTTCTAAAATGAGCGTCACAGATATGCAAATTGTCTATGTTAATGTGATACCTCTCCGTGGATCGTTTGTTAAAAAACCTTACATTTTTCCCTCCCATATATTCATCAAAAACAGCAACTTTTACATACTGGATATTGTTTAAAACGGAAATTTTTCGATTTTAAATAATAAAAACCACTTTTCATGGGCCCTTTGAAACGTATCCTCTCAAGGAGATGTTGTTTCCCGACGACGGCTTATAGAATAGGCCTACGGGCATGATGGAAGAAAAGCAAGAGACTAAATGCCGTAGAATCACTCTTGTGACATTCTTAGTTTGACGCGTCACGATATCCTGCTTTTGTTATGAAACTGATTATTTTCTCCATCTTTCCTGCGTTTGTTCACCTATTTCGTGAAAATTGGCGGATTCAATAGCATGGAGTTTTCCAAATTTATTTTGGACCAGACACGTGAGCGCAAAACGGTAAGAAAATATTTGTACTTGGCAGAAGATCTTGGTTTCTGAAAGCCTGCCGTCAAAAATCAAGGACGGAGCAAATTTAGAAATGCAGCAGTTTTTCATCAGCGTTACATGTCTACAGCCACGACACTCGCATGATTGTATACTCCTCACTGCCGGGTTCAATTCGTTCAGAGTTGGAACAACTGACGCTAATATTCTGTTATAATTAGCAATTCAAATCAGCATGAGGAAGCCGCTCCAGACATTTCACCAAATGACCGTTCGTCACCGGCAGGTAACGTTTAACCAAATTCTGTGTAAACCCTACACGAGGCTAGGTCTATGGTCTTGGTCTTGGTCTATGGAACTGACCAAGTTTGGCTGACAAGAAGAAGAAACACTCAGCTGACATAACAAGAGGATGAAATAGTGAACAGCGGTTCATGATACGGATGCATATATCTCAATGTATTTCACTACAGGCTTATGTGTGTGAACTTTTCAGGGCACATTTTCTAGTTTTTCGCAAAACAAAACACTGGTGCCTTGATTAAACGGACCACCCCCTTTTCAAAGAGAGGGGAAAGATGCATGCTCAATCAACTGGATTTGCGAGTGTATTTGAGAAATTAATCGTTGGAGGGACGAAACACTGTAACGTTTATGTCGACGAAAAATTTCGTATCGATTTTGGTATTGACTTCAATTCAGAGATGCCCCACACAAAACAATGCAGATGTTATTAACAACATTGCATGCATGCTGCAGTGGTGACAAAATTACATGATCTTAAGAACTTCCGTTTTTTTTGGGATTCCTCCTTTTAAAAGGCTATATTCAGCATTCTGAACGTGGAGCCTCATGCTTATTCTTTGTGACTACATTTAGCACCGAGAAATTCCTATGAGAGCTTGGGTTCGGATTTCATTGTCTTCTATAATAGCACAAATCAATGATCACAGTAAACTTACAAACTACGAAGCGAGGAGAGCCCACTGAACGCATTAGATTTAACGTTACCGATGTTCACGGCTTCCAGGTTCCTGTCAAACAAAAAGAGTGTAACACAATCGAGAAATCAGTGAAAAGATGTAACGTATATTTTAATTAAAGATCACATTGCGGGGGACAGCCAACTACTAGTTAAGAAAAGCACAAACATCTCTGATCCGTTTTGCATTATATCAAAACCGTAGATAAGGAATATAAGGGCATCCAGTCCGCTCAACGAAACAAGGCCTGTAGCCATTGTGTACTCAACTCACAGATAAACCGAACAAAATCAAACAACAGACAAATCAAAATATAAGAATGAATCAAGTAAAATCCACTACGTGGCAGTCATGGGAGCTTATAGATTTGTCCCTGATAGTAAAATCGGCAGCCAAACGAAACTAAACAAATCGCCATGGGACTAGCGTTGATGTCGATGCGTCGTTAGAGCAAAAACATCATAACTCCATTTTCTTAATTTAAATGTGTGGTTTTCAAGATTCACCTAATGATTACTGGCGTATTTCATTGATATATACTGATTACAAGCCACAAAGAAGGCATTTTTTTCTTATCGCCTGAGATTTATAGTATTCAATGTAATCTATTACAGTGCGTTGGTGTCAGGCTATTTTGGAATCAAAATCTTACTTTTAACCTTTTTATGAGGCTTTAAACATTCAGAAATCATTGATCACAAATTCTAAATTATTCTAAACCAAAACTGGCATGAATTTGTATTTGGCAGAAACCCATCCATGTTCAATTTTTCCAAACCGACACATTAGCTGTAGAAACCTACAGGAATGCTCATTCTCCAATATCCCATATCCAACTAAACTCACTGTAATACTCACTAGACATGTATAATGAAAGGAATAGCCCTTGGCCAATTTGGAAGCATTTCCTATCTTTTCCTAACATTTTCCTATCCTCTCCGTCTTTGTTCACGGGTTTTCTTTGATGTCCCAAAGATCGTGAGCGTTGCGCCTGGCTTCAGCAATCGTGCAAATCTGACCCCAAACGAGTTATAAATATTCGGGAGAAAACACCGTGGCTCGAAATTTAGACTGAACAGTTTGGAGCTTGCTGTCGGTCCTGACTATTTGGCCCTGGTCACCCTGACTTCCAATCGCCAATTTAGCCTAAATTTCGCTTTGAGTTGGAAAGTAAGGCAGGCTTGTCCCATCTTTATAGGTGTTGCCCCAGGCTGCGCCAGCAGATCTGGTCGGCGTGATCTCTTAATTCACCAAAAAGCTAGAAGGAATGTTCTAAACTGGACCCAGGGCGAGCATTGACTCGCTGGCGGCACACTACTATGTCTTTCCAAATGAGTGTCACAGATATGCAAATTGTCTATATTAATGTGATACCTATCTGTGGACCGTTTGTTAAAAAACTTTACATTTTTCCCTCCCATTTATTCATCAAAAACAGCAACTTTTACATACCGGGTATCGTTTAAAACGGAAATATTTCGATTTTAAATAATAAAAACCACTTTTCATGGGCCCTTTGAAACGTATTTTCTCAAGCAGATGTTGTTTCCTGACGACGGCTTAAAGAATCTGGGCATAATTAAAGAAAAGCATGAGACTAAATGACGTAGAATCAGTTTTGTGACAGTCTTAGTTTGACGCGTCATGATATCCTGCTTTTGTGATGAAACTGATGATTTTCTCCATCTTTCCTGCGTTTGTTCACCCATTTCGTGCGAAGTGGCGGATTGAATAGCATGGAGTTTTCAAAATTTATTTAGGACCAGACACGTGAGCGCAAAACGGTAAGAAAATATTTGTACTTGGCAGAAGATCTTGGTTTCTGAAAGTCTGCCGTCAAAAATCAAGAACGGAGCAAATTTAGAAATGCAGCAGTTTTTCATCAGCGTTACATGTCTACAGCCACGACACTCGCATGATTGTATACTCCTCACTGCCGGGTTCAATTCGTTCAGAGTTGGAACAACTGACGCTAATATTCTGTTATAATTAGCAAATCAAATCAGCATGAGGAAGCCGCTCCAGACATTTCACCAAATGACCGTTCGTCACCGGCAGGCAACGTTTAACCAAATTCTGTGTAAACCCTACACGAGGCTTGGTCTATGGTCTTGGTCTTGGTCTATGGAACTGACCAAGTTTGGCTGACAAGAAGAAGAAACACTCTGCTGACAACAAGTGGATGAAATAGTGAACAGCGGTTCATGATACGGATGCATATATCTTAATGTATTTCACTACAGGCTTATGTGCGTGAACCTATCAGGGCACATGTTCTGTTTTTTTGCAAAACATAACACAGGTGCCTTGATTAAACGGGCCACCCCCTTTTCAAAGAGAGGGGAAAGACGCATGCTCAATCAACTGGATTTGCGAGTGTATTGAGAAATTAATCGTTGGAGGGACGAAACACTGTAACGTTTATGTCGACGAAAAATTTCCTATCGATATTGGTATTGACTTCAATTCAGAGATGCCCCACACGAAACAATGCATATGTTATTAACAACATTGCATGCAGTGGTGACAAAATTACATGATCTTAAGAACTTTCGTTTTTTGGGATTCCTCCTTTTAAAAGGCTATATTCAGCATTCTGAACGTGGAGCCATGGGACTAGCGTTGATGTCGACACGTCGTTAGAGCAAAAACATCATAACTCCATTTTCTTCATGTGTAGTTTTCAAGATTCAACCAATGATTTCTGGCGTATTTCATTGATATATACTGATTGTAAGCAACAGAGAAGGCATTTTTTTTATCTTATCCCCTGAGATTTATCGTATTCAATGTAATCTATTACAGTGGGTTAGTGTCAGGTTATTTTGGAATCAAAATCTCACTTTTTTTTATAAATTTTTTAAAATTTGTTATAAGGCTTTAAACATTCAGAAATCATTGATCACAAACTCTAAATTATTCTAAACAAAAACTAGCATGAATTTGTATGAACTTTTATGGCGTTGATTTATTCTTATTCTCATCATGTTCCCGAATTGAAAACTTCTGCATCAGTCTCAATTCAAGGTAGCTTGATACATGAATACAGTCTATTTCTGTTCAGAAGTAACTCACCTTCCAGTTTATGCTAAAACGTTGTTATCTGGGCGAACTTAAAGCAAACTGCCATTCAAAGCCTTCTTTGTTCAAAACGTTGAATCTCAAAATTCGTCAGAGTTCATTTCTTTGCAGTGAGACAACTTAAAGAACGTTATTCGAAATGCCCCTAAGTCAAGCCTAATGATCAAGATTAAATACTTGCTTAATATCGTTTATTTTTTACAATTGAAAAATGTTCAAGTGTAGAGAATATTATGAGAAAAAAACGCAAACTTTGCGGAAAATACAAGAATATTGAACACAATAGCATTTGCTTTTAAACGCTTTTAATAACAAGCTTTAGATGCAAGAGGGAAGTTCCATCTAACTTCGAGCTGATTAGGGGTTTCAATATTAATTGGTGATTTAACGAGAATAATCTCCTAAATTATTAGTAAAGAGGCATCGTGTTGTGTCTATGGGGCATACAATGTCGTATCTCAGCCTGCAGGTTATGATGTTTGACCGGAATATGCATAGTGCCGTTTATGCTAATTGTGGTTCCATTAAAAAACCTCATTCACTGAAACTCGATGAAGATACCAAAACTCAGACAGAAAAAATGATTTTAAATATGTTATCTACCAGAAGTTACATTTCCCTGTATAGAGTCATTCAGCAAAACACAATTACTGTGAGGACAGAAACCATTTAATGTTTTTTATCAAAAGTACTCCAAACCGAGATGGGACTTTTGGCACTAAAAAACGATTGGCTTGCTGTGGAAAGAAGCACACACTTGTCTTCTCTCCGACATAAAATGACAAAATACATAAAAAATCGCAGAGAACTTACATTCTTCGGAGATGAGACAGCCCACTGAACGCGTTGGACTCAATGTTACCGATGGTAACGTTTGTCAGGTGCCTGTCAAATTAAGGGGTAACATCATTGAAAATTAGTGAAAAAAGTAATACCTGCAAAGTTGGAAAGTAAATTGATAATTTGCAGGCCATTTTCCGTAGAGAAATATTGCAGATAATCACGAAGCTCATCCTCTTGGGAACAATAGAGGGGAAATGAGCACCTTTAAACAAAATTTATGGAAAGAGAAAGACACTTCCATCTGTGATGACACACCTTGGTATCGAAAGGCGCGTCGAAAGGTTGAAGCTCCAGGCTAAGTATCGTAAGACTGGGCTGGACATCAGCAATTAAACATATTCTATTTGCATACGGGATGTATTATCGGATCGGTTTCTAAATCTGTATGCCTTTTTTATTTGTCTGTATCTAATCTAGAAATGCTCACAACTCCCTTCCGTTTTCAAAACACAAACAGTGATGAATTCCTCTTTGTTACTTCCCATTTACACGGGCCAGTATTATTGCACTGAGCTCCCTTTTGGTTCGAAGAAATAGATTCACGATTGATACGCCAGGGTTTCCCAAAACAAGTTTCCTCGCGTAAAGATCTCGAATGCACCCGGGAATGTAAATATCATTTCTAACAATATTGATATAGCAGTCATCAGTGACACCAAATGTATATGTTAACAGCAATTCTTTGTGACTTAAATGACATTTGGATTAGCAAACAACACGGACAGATCTACAACGTATGAGTGCCAGGGAAGGGCAAGCCAAAGGCCTTTAATTGCTTCTGGAATAGGACGAGAATCAACATTACGTCTTAAAATAACGCACGGTAGGTTATCTTTACAAAGGGATGGACTGTGTTTAATATATAATAGAGAAATTTCCACGTGTGCTAAAAAAGCAGAACGTCACTCATGTGATGTTCTGATGTACACGTATGCGATGTAGATTACCTGTTCGTTTTCAACTTCATTCGTTAAAATCTGTCTGTGTGAGAGAGCCGTCATCTCTAACAACGAAGTTGGAGTTGATTTTCTGTTCTCGTTTTCAGTATTCTATTGTTTCCTTTCACTGTGCTGTTTATGCCATAACATTTTGGGTTGTTTTCCAGGTTAACGGCCAACATTTGTTCGACATGGTCTGCTCATTAGCGCTTCGCACGGTGTGGTGTTAATCGCTGGGTGTGGGTATCAATAGTATCCGATGAGCATCTCCTGGATGATGGTGTTTCCCTAACTCATCTGGAGACGGTCAATCTCCTCTGCTTTGTTCAGCGACTTCGTGACATTTTAAGCTTCTCTGTTTACTCTGACATTATCCACTGTAGATCTAGGGTTGGAAAATGCGTCTAGGTTGGCAAATTCAGAAAGCCCTTTGTTGCTTTCTTGTAGCAATAAGGCGTGTCGATACAGCCAAATCTAAATCAAATTCAGTTTTCTATTGTTTCCTTTCATTGTGTTGTTTATGCCATAACATTTTGGGTTGTTTTCCAGGTTAACGGCCAAGATTTGTTCGACATGGTCTGCTCATTAGCGCTTCGCACGGTGTGGTGTTAATCGCTGGGTGTGGGTATCAATAGTATCCGATGAGCATCTCCTGGATGATGGTGTTTCCCTAACTCATCTGGAGACGGTCAATCTCCTCTGCTTTGTTCAGCGACTTCGTGACATTTTAAGCTTCTCTGTTTACTCTGACATCATCCACTGTAGATCTAGGGTTGGAAAATGCGTCTAGGTTGGCAAATTCAGAAAGCCCTTTGTCGCTTTCTTGTAGCAATAAAGCGTGTCGATACAGCCAAATCTAAACCAAAGCCTGTTGAGCTCCTTTTGGGTCACAAATGAATAAAGGTAGGTCCCTTGTGGGGTTTTTCCAAACTTAAGCGCATATTTTTTGTCGCAGTTTCTGGATTTTTTTCTTTCTTTCTTTTGGTCAATGACAACTGCAGGGTCTGCTTCTAGGACTTTCTATATCATCTTCTTAGGGCCATCTGTTCCAGTCTCCAGCGGGGGGTGTCTGGAAAAATGTCAAGCAGAGCTGCTTCGTCTAGACTGGTTCGTAGACCACTTCAAAGTCGACATCTGTGTCATTTTTCCCACTTCTTGACACGGGTATCTGGGGTTTGTGACAGGGGTGGTAGCAAGTCAGTATTTGTAAGTCCAAGTCAAGTCACTTGTAAATTGTTGCAATGTAAACCAAGTCACAAGTCATTTGGTCCATTCACAATTCAAGTCGCAAATCAGTTTGGTCCATAAAAAAAAAAAACAAGCCACATGTCTTTTCCTTGAACTAGGGCTACAAGGTAAGTTGCGCCTTATGATTTCCACGGGCATGAATTATTAATAGCCCAGACTTAACACAAGTCTACACAGTTACCCTGTTTTGCCACAATATTTCCGCATATGAAGTGGCAAATCTCCACCTGTAAATTATTACCAAACCTTCGACTAAAGAGCTTATGTCGTATTTAACATATAGAAGGGAATGTGATTGCCTATATGACATTTGTGGACACCATGACCCCAAACTCTATGAAATCAACACATTCGCTGTAGAAACCCGTGGGGATGTCCAATTTCTCTAAACCGAGATATTTGCTGTAGAAACTAATGAGAAGGTTCAATCTCTCTATAACTGGAACATGCGATGCAGAAACCCATCCATGTTCAATTTCTCCAAACCGAGATATTTGCTGCAGAAACCAAAGGGAATGTTCAATCTCTCTAACCGAGACATTAGCTGTAGAAACGCATGGGAATGTTCAATCTGTCCTAATCGAGACATTCGATGTTGAAACCTAAGAGAATGCTCATTCTCCGATATCCCATATCCAACTAAACTTACTGTAATACCCACTAGACATGTATAATGAAAGGAATAGCCCTTGGCCAATTTGGAAGCATTTCCTATCTTTTCCTAGCATTTTCCTATCCTCTCCGTCTTTGTTCACGGGCTTTCTTTGATATCCCAAAGATCGTGAGCGTTGCGCCTGGCTTCAGCAATCGTGCAAATCTGACCCCAAACGATTTATAGATATTCGGGAGAAAACACCGTGGCTCAAAATGTAGACTGAACAGTTTTGAGTTCGCTGTCGGTCCTGACCATTTGGCCCTGGTCACCTTGACCTCCAATCGCCAATTTAGCCCAAATTTCGCTTTTAGTTGGAAATTAAGGCAGGCTTGTCTCATCTTTATAGGTGTTGCCCCAGGCTGCGCCAGCAGATCTGGTCGGCGTGATCTCTTAATTCACCAAAAAGCTAGAAGGAATGTTCTAAACTGGACCCATTGCAAGCATTGACTCGCTCGCGGCACACAACTATGTCTTCTCAAATGAGCGTCACAGATATGCAAATTGTCTATGTTAATGTGATACCTCTCCGTGGACCGTTTGTAAAAAAAATTACTTTTTTCCCTCCCGTTTATTCATCATAAGCAGCAACTTTGACATACTGGATATCGTTTAAAACGGAAATTTTCGATTTTAAATAATAAAAAACACTTTTTATGGGCCCTTTGAAACGTATCCTCTCAAGGAGATGCTGTTTCCCGACGACGGCTTATAGAATCCGGGCATAATTGAAGAAAAGCAAGAGGCTAAATGCCGTAGAATCACTTTTGCGACAGTCTTAGTTTGACGCGTCATGATATCCTGCTTTTGTGATGAAACTGATTATTTTCTCCATCTTTCCTGCGTTTGTTCACCTATTTCACGCAAAGTGGCGGATTCAATAGCATGGAGTTTTCAAAATTTATTGAGGACCAGACACATGAGCGCAAAACGGTAAGAAAATATTTGTACTTGGCAGAAGATCTTTGTTTCTGAAAGCCTGCCGTCAAAAGTCAAGGACGCAGCAAATTTGGAAATGCATTAGTTTTGCATCAGCGTTACATGTATACAGCCACGACACTCGCATGATTCTATACTCCTCACTGCCGGGTTAAACTTGCTCAGAGTTCGACCAACTGTCGCTAATATTCTGTTATAATTAGTAAGTCAAATCGGCATGAGGAAGCCGCTCCAGACATTTCACCAAATGACCGTTCGTCACCGGCCTGTACAATGCCAAAAAGTAACAGTTGTTTATAACCAACAAAATGTTACCTCCACTTAAGCTTATATTGCTGACGTCACCTTTAATCCGGTATAGGGAGAATAGGGTTCATTCAAATAATTTGTTGAAAGAGAGGGGGTGCTTTACAATCATTTATAAGCACCTAATCAGTTTTCCTATATAATTTCATATTATATGTTCAAAAAGCCGTATCCTCTTTGGGTGATCCCTGTTCACCACTTCCCAGGTTGTATGGTGTTACTGGAGTATGATCCCTGGCTACATGGAGTTTCAGGTTTAATGGCTTCAGACTAGCAAACCCCGAATAGAGATATTGGCAATTGGGAAGAGCCAACAACCTGGGGCTGGATATCTCAGTTGGTAGAGCACTGGTACGGTATTCCAGAGGCCGCAGGTTCAAATCCTGCTCCAGTTAATTTCATTTCTTTGTTAATCTTCATTATCATTTATAAGCACATAGTCAGTTTCCATATATAGTTTCTTTCATAACGTATGTTCAAAAAGCCGTATAATCAAATAATTTATTTCAAATCAGCTGTCACTGTTCTCTTTAACGACACAGATCATAAATAACTGAAAACTTACAGGTACTTCAGAGAGGAGAGTCCACTGAAGGAACTTGACTCAATGGAGATGTTGTGAGCATTCGTCTTGAACCTAAAAAATGATGGAAGAACTGTAGCATAACTCACATTGTGTGTGCTGAGGAAATAAGACGTCCTGAATGGGTTTAATACCAGCCCCTAATCGAATGCCTTAGTTTGATGGTTTTAACTAGGCCAACAATTTTTGTTCTCCTTTAATACTAACAGGAGAGAAAAATGTATGGCAAACCTTCCGAACTATGCTAAATCATATCACCAACTGAAACAGAATCAGGTAGCTTTTGAAATAAAGGTAATTGCCCAGTCAAATGATACACACAATATACGCGGGACGGGCAAAATCTCAGACAAAAACTTGATGTACGAAATTCTTAAGGGCTGTCGGAGGGGCGTGTCTTAGTCAAAACGGCGATAAGCAAATTCTTGTGCTGGTGTCTTTTTCGACGCAGGGTAATAACATGGTTCTTTGAACAACGTGTTTCACGGTCAATGATGTCATCTTTGCGTAATCCTGGAATCTATTGTAAGTTCTAATATTTTTCCCAGTAAAAATTAAAATTGGTTTAATCAAAATATCATTAAGCTCTGGTCTTCGCCGAACCTAAGATTATTACCTTCTTTGGATTGCTCAAGAAGAAATCTCGCAAAACCTTGCAATTAATGAAATCCAAATAGATAGTCCAAACAAATTTCTTTATTTTCAATTTCTTTCTTTTTCAATCACGGAAAATTCTTTCCTTTAATAACAGTAGCTCAGCACAGTTTTATGAGGAAAGACGATTCTTATTAAAATAGCGCGTTTGCGATGGTTACGTTACACATTGGGATGTTGCTCAATATGAGAAAAACCTGGAGCCACACGACACTTACAGGCTTAGAAGACTGGAGAGTCCCTTAGAGTCAATTGATTCAATGGAGTCGATGCTAACAGTATCAATGATCCTGCAAAAAGACGAAACCAATAACTTAATTGAAACACACTGAAAAGGTCATGACGGTATTTAAAATTCGAGGGAAGGTAATTAGTTTTATAGTCCTTTACAGGATAATGAAACCTTTTCCAAAACAAATGCATTTAGCAGGCAGTCAAAGAACAGCGTTTGCGCCCAGGCAAACATCAATTCTTAGCACTCAGGTATAAAACGTCAATTTGTTTCAAGACGTAAAATCAAATTTTGTGGCACTTAGTTACGTGACGTGATACTTGTGTGACTGAGCATGATGTTTAATATTTGTTGAACATCTCTTTTTCTTCTGCAGTTACGTAATAGGGGCACACGGATTCAAAGAGTAATGTGTTACAGTAGGAAGTTGGGTGAAATGTCTGGATGATGTAATCAGGGGTCCTTGGACGTGATCTTAAACGGTACATAATTTTTTAGTGACTAAAAACTTTGAGTTTGATTGGGTTTTCTTTTGGAGTAAAGGTAGACAAACGGTGATGAGGTCTTGATGAAAACTGACGTTACGTCATTATCATATAACGACGCGTGGCTTTATCTTAACGGTGCATGGCGACTCTTTAACCAGAGAACTGTCGGTTCGAATGGGTCCACGTTTAGAAAGTGGATAGACGGGAAGTGTTGTAGGTAAATATTAAAATGAAATTGTGATGACGTCAACATAATAAGGCTACGTCGGTTTAAAGCTGCATATTTCAAGGACTTATAACGAGAGAACTATTTATAGTCCGATCTGGTTCAGAATTTTTATGCTAATAGGCATCAAAGGTGTACTTTCAGGGTGTTATAAATTGACAACTAGCACAGGTATGCCATGATTAAATGGATCACTTTTTGTAAAATATGGAGGAATGACATAAAACCCATCTTCCAGATTTACCGCAATGTATTAGTTTGTATGAAAAATAAACGTTGGAAGGAGGGAAACCACAGACTTTGTTTCCTTTTTTGAAAAAGAATTTTTTGTAACACAATAATTATTAGTTTTGACTACCTAAAGACGTCAAGGAAGACGCCACGTATATAATCTTGCAAGTAAAATCCACAGAGATGTCGCTCAAGACATTGCATTTATGATGAAAAATGACGTGAACTGGCAAAGTTTTTAAGTCTTTTTCATTTTACAAGGATCAGGGCAACTTTATTGATAGGGCACCTCATGTTGTTAGTTCATACAAGTTGTGGCATACATCAGGTTTACGGTGTTCTCTGTGTCAACAAAACTGGTACCCAAAACTCCCGACTGGAGCACTTTCCCTGGACATTGGTATTAAATTACATAGCTTGTCATGGAAAAACAGCTTGCAGTGCTCTCTGTGACAACGCAAATGAGGGATTACAGAAAACTTACAGTCTTTTGAGACTGTCGAGCCCACTGAAGGCATTCGATTCTAAGGTGCCGATGCTTACACTTTTCATTCTCCTGGCAAATGAAAGGAAGTACAAAAATGATATATTTAAAATTCGAAAGAAAGAATCATTTTATAAATTGATCAAATACTTAATTAACATTTAATCAAGTAATATAGCCCGTGGTACCTATGCCACCAATAGAAATTTGGTAAACATCGACCTCTGCCTACAAATAATGTTCATTCGATGTTGAGTTCACTGAAAAACACTGGTGCCCAATCAATGCCCTGCACCATCATTTGAATGTTTATTGGGAATTGATACTGCTGACGCTTTTTTACGTGAATTTTGCAAAGTCACTTTAAGGTGCTTTTGAGGGCTGTAACCGATAACATTTATAATGATTCGCTTTAAAAGCCATCAAAACAAAGCTTTTCCCGTGTCTTGCATGAAAATTCCCACACAGACCACGAGGTACCCTTTGCCCCAAGTCTGCAAAGCAAGAGGTCCAGAATTGGACCTCTTGAATTGGTGATAAAGTGAGGACATGATGTAATGATATCCATTTTCCAGGAAATTACATTTACTGACTGACCACTTAGCGACCTTTGCCCCCTGTTCTGGCAGCAAAACATATTATCTATAACCTCCCTGATTCAGGTTTGATTGTTTGTTTATACCAGAGATATACATGTATGTCTGTTCCTAAGCCGCCAACCTCTTCCATAGTACATTGACCAACTGGGGAATACGAGGATTCATCCAACTAGTTCGAAGAAACAGCACAGCCCCGACCAGCCGGAGTTCTGAGGCTTAATCAGTGGAGAAAAATGTTGCTGGCAAGGTCGGAATTAAAGAACTAAGAACAAACACGCACCAAGCGCACTCAGGATAGGGCCCCACCCACCAGCGGTTGTACGTCAGTCCTGATTTCGCTAATAGGACGATACAACCCTGCAAAACTCCTATCGCCACGCTGCCATCTTACGAAGTCCCGGCAACCCACGCGCGCAGCCAGCACCAGGAACTAAGATAACGCGCTCTTCTGATTAGTTGCCGTGCATGTTTAATGCACGATTTCCACGGGCATGAATTATTAATAGCCCAGACTAAACACAAGTCTACACAGTTACCCTGTTTCGCCACAATATTTCCGCATATGAAGTGGCAAATAATACCTATAAGTTATTGCCAAACCTTGGACTAAAGAGCTGATGTCTTCATAAACAAATAGAAGGGAATGTGATTGTCTATATGACATTTGTGGACACCATGACCCCAATCTCTAAGAAATCAACACATTCGCTGTAGAAAAGCATGGGAATATTCAATTTCTCCAAACCGAGGCATTCGCTGCAGAAACCAATGGGGATGTCCAATTTCTCAAAACCGAGATATTTGCTGCAGAAACTAATGGGAATGTTCAATCTCTCTATAACCGGGACATGCGCTGCAGAAACCCATCCATGACCAATTTCTAAAAACCGAGACACTCGCTGCAGAAACCAAAGGGAATGTTCAATCTCTCTAACCGAGACATCAGCTGTAGAAACGCATGGGAATGTTCAATCTCTCCTAATCGAGACATTCGCTGTAGAAACCTACGAGAATGTCATTCTCCAATATCCCATATCCAACTAAACTTACTGTAATAGTAACAGTAACAGTGTTTCCCGACGACGGCTTATGGAATCCATGCATAATTGAGGAAAAGCAAGAGACTAAATGCCGTAGAATCACTTTTGTGACAGTCTTAGTTTGACGCGTCATGATATCCTGCTTTTGTGATGAAACTGATTATTTTCTCCATCTTTCCTGCGTTTGTTCACCTGTTTCACGCAAAGTGGCGGAGTCAATAGCATGGAGTTTTCAAAATTTATTTTGGACCAGACACGTGAGCGCAAAACGGTAAGAAAATATTAGAACTTGGCCAGAAGATCTTGGTTTCTGAAAGCCTACCGTCAAAAATCAAGGACGCAGCAAATTTAGAAATGCAGCAGTTTTTCATCAACGTTAGATGTATACAGCCACGACACTCGCGTGATTGTATACTCCTCACTGCCGGGTTCAATTCGCTCAGAGTTCGACCAACTGACGCTAATATTCTGTTATAATTAGCAAGTCAAATCAGCATGAGGAAGCCGCTCCAGACATTTCACCAAATGACCGTTCGTCGCCGGTAGGTAACGTTTAACGAAATTCTGTGTAAACCCTACATGAGGATTGGTCTATGGTCTTGGTCTCGGTCTATGGAATTGACCAAGTTTGGCTGACAAGAAGAAGAAACACTCTGCTGACAACAAGTGGATGAAATAGTGAACAGCGGTTCATGATACGGATGCATATATCTTAATGTATTTCATTACAGGCGTATGTGCGTGAACCTTTCAGGGCACATTTTCTAGTTTTTCGCAAAACAAAACACAGGTGCCTTGATTAAACGGACCACCCCCTTTTCAAAGAGAGGGGAAAGACGCATGCTCAATCAACTGGATTTGCGAGTGTATTTGAGAAATTAATCGTTGGAGGGATGAAACACTGTAACGTTTATGTCGACGAAAAAATTCATATCGATATTGGTATTGACTTCAATTCAGAGATGCCCCACACAAAACAATGCAGGTGTTATTAACAACATTGCATGCATGCTGCAGTGGTGACAAAATTACATGATCTTAAGAACTTCCGTTTTTTGGGATTCTACCTTGTAAAAGGCTATATTCAGCATTCTGAACGTGGAGCCTAATGCTTATTCTTTGTGACTACATTTATCACCGAGAAATTCCTATGAGAGCTGGTGTTTGGATTTCATTGTTTTCTATAATATCACAAATCAATGATCCCAGTAAACTTACAAAATACAAAGCGAGGAGAGCCCACTGAACGCATTAGATTTAATGTTACCGATGTTCACGGCTATCAGGTACCTGTCAAACAAAAAGAGTGTAACACAATCGAGAAATCAGTGAAAAGATGTAACGTATATTTTAATTAAAGATCATACTGCGGGGGACAGCCAACTAATAGTTAAGAAAAGCAAAAACATCTCTGATCCGTGTTGCCTTATATCAAAACCGTAGATAAGGAATATAAGGGCATCCAGTCCGCTCAACGAAACAAGGCCTGTAGCCGTTGTGTACTCAACTTACAGATAAACCGAACAAAATCAAACAACAGACAAATCAAAATATAAGAATGAATCAAGTAAACTACGTGGCAGTCATGGGAGATTATAGATTTGTCCCAGATAGTAAAATCGGCAGCCAAACGAAACTAAACATATCGCCATTTGACTAGCGTTGATGTCGATACGTCGTCAGAGCAAAAACATCATAACTCCATTTCTTAAGTTAAATGTGTGGTTTTCAAGATTCAGCCAATGATTACTGGCGTATTTCATTGATATATACTGATTGCAAGCCACAGAGAAGGCATTTTTTATCTTATCCCCTGAGATTTATCGTATTCAATGTAATCTATTACAGTGGGTCGGTGTCAGGCTATTTTGGAATCAAAATCTCACTTTTAATTTTTTATGAGCCTTTAAACATTCAGAAATCATTGACTTCTAAATTATTCTAAACCAAAACTGGCATTGATTTGTATGAACGTTTATTGCGTTGATTTATTCTTATTCTCATCATGTTCCCGAATTGAGAACTTCTGCATCAGTTTCAATTCAAGGTAGCCTGATACATGAATACAGTCTCTTTGCGTTCAGAAGTAACTCGCCTTCCAGTTTGTGCTAAAACGTCGTTATCAGGGCGAACTTAACGCAAACTGCCATTTAAAGCCTTCTTTGTTCAAAACGTTGAATCTCAAAATTCTTCAGAGTTCACTTCTTTGCGATGAGACAACCTGAAGAACGTTATTCGAAAAGCCCCTAAGTCAAGCCTAATGATCAAGATTCAATACTTGCTTAATATCGTTTATTTTTTTAAATTGAAAAAATGCTCAAATGTAGAGAATATTATGAGAACAAAACGCAAACTTTGCGGAAAATACAAGAATATTGAACACAATGGCATTTGCTTTTAAACGCTTTTAATAACAAGCTTTAGATGCAAGAGGGAAGTTCCATCTAACTTCGAGCTGATTAGGGGCTTCAATACTAATTGGTGATTTAACGAGAATAATCTCCTAAATTATTAGTAAAGAGGCATCGTGTTGTGTCTATGGGGCATACAATGTCGTATCTCAGCCTGCAGGTTATGATGTTTGACCGGAATATGCATAGTGCCGTTTATGCTAATTGTGGTTCCATTAAAAAACCTCATTCACTGAAACTCGATGAAGATACCAAAGCTCAGACAGAAAAAATGATTTTAAATATGTTATCTACCAGAAGTTACATTTCCCTGTATAGAGTCATTCAGCAAAACACAATTACTGTGAGGACAGAAACCATTTAATGCGTTTTTATCAAAAGTACTCCAAACCGGGATAGGACTTTTTGCACTGAAAAAAAGATTGGCTTGCTGTGGAAAGAAGCACACACTTGTCTTCTCTCCGACATAAAATGACAAAATACATAAAAAAATCGCAGAGAACTTACATTCTTTGGAGATGAGACAGCCCACTGAACGCGTTGGACTCAATGTTACCGATGGTAACGTTTGTCAGGTGCCTGTCAAATTAAGGGGTAACATCATTGAAAATTAGTGAAAAAAGTAATACCTGCAAAGTTGGAAAGAAAATTGATAATTTGCAGGCCATTTTCCGTAGAGAATTATTGCAGATAACTACGAAGCTCATCCTCTTGGGAACAATAGAGGGGAAATGAGCACCTTTAAACAAAATTTATGGAAAGAGAAAGACACTTCCATCTGTGATGACACACCTTGGTATCGAAAGGCGCGTCAAAAGGTTGAAGCTCCAGGCTAAGTATCGTAAGACTGGGCTGGACATCAGCAATTAAACATATTCTATTTGCATACGGGATGTATTATCGGATCGGTTTCTAAATCTGTATGCCTTTTTTATTTGTCTGTATCTAATCTAGAAATGCTCACAACTCCCTTCCGTTTTCAAAACACAAACAGTGATGAATTCGTCTTTGTTACTTCCCATTTACACGGGCCAGTATTATTGCACTGAGCTCCCTTTTGGTTCGAAGAAATAGATTCACGATTGACACGCCAGGGTTTCCCAAAACAAGTTTCCTCGCGTAAAGATCTCGAATGCACCCGGGAATGTAAATAACATTTCTAACAATATTAATATAGCAGTCATCAGTGACACCAAATGTATATGTTAACAGCAATTGCTTGTGACTTAAATGACATTTGGATTAGCAAACAACACAGACAGATCTACAACGTATGAGTGCCAGGGAAGGGCAAGCCAAAGGCCTTTAATTGCTTCTGGAATAGGACGAGAATCAACATTACGTCTTAAAATAACGCACGGTAGGTTATCTTTACAAAGGGATGGACTGTGTTTAATATATAATAGAGAAATTTCCACGTGTGCTAAAAAAGCAGAACGTCACTCATGTGATGTTCTGATGTACACGTATGCGATGTAGATTACCTGTTCGTTTTCAACTTCATTCGTTAAAATCTGTCTGTGTGAGAGAGACGTCATCTCTAACAACGAAGTTGGAGTTGATTTTCTGTTCTCGTTTTCAGTATTCTATTGTTTCCTTTCATTGTGCTGTTTATGCCATAACATTTTGGGTTGTTTTCCAGGTTAACGGCCAACATTTGTTCGACATGGTCTGCTCATTAGCGCTTCGCACGGTGTGGTGTTAATCGCTGGGTGTGGGTATGAATGGTATCCGATGTGCATCTCCTGGATGATGGTGTTTCCCTAACTCATCTGGAGACGGTCGATCTCTTCTGCTTTTTTCAGCGACTTCGTGACATTTTCAGCTTCTCTGTTTACTCTGACATTATCCACTGTAGATCTAGGGTTGGAAAATGCGTCTAGGTAGGCAAATTCAGAAAGCCCTTTGGTGCTTTCTTGTAGCAATAAAGCGTGTCGATACAGCCAAATCTAAATCAAAGCCTGTAGAGCTCCTTTCGGGTCACAAATGAATAAAGGTAGGTCGCTTGTGCGGTTTTTCCAAACTTAAGCGCATATTTTTTGTCGCAGTTTCTGGATTTTTTTCTTTCTTTCTTTTGGTCAATGACAACTGCAGGGTCTACTTCTAGGACTTTCTTTATCGTCTTCTTAGGGCCATCTGTTCCAGTCTCCAGCGAGGGGTGCCTGGAAAAGTGTCAAGCAGAGCTGCTTCGTCTAGACTGGTTCATAGACCACTTCAAAGTCGACATCTGTGTCATTTTGCCCACTTCCTGCTTCAGATAGAGAGTTTGGCCGCTTTATCCCTAATACAGGTATCTGGGGTTTGTGACAGAGGTGGTAGCAAGTCAGTATTTGCTATTCCAAGTCAAGTCACTTGTAAATTGTTGCAATCTAAACCAAGTCACAAGTCATTTGGTCCAGTCACAATTCAAGTCGCAAATCAGTTTGGTCCATAAAAAAGCAAGCCACACGTCTTTTCCTTCAAGTCTACAAGGTAAGTTGCGCCTTATTTCATCTCACTGTAAAAAGTAAACAGGGCCTGCCATCAACTGAAGACTTATAATTTGAGACAGATGAGTTTAACTCACTTGAGTTACAAATACACGTAAGCACGTACTGTTTATTTTGCCATAACAATTTCCATGTGTACCACTACACTTTTACAGTACATGTACATGTCCAGTAATCCTTTAAGAACTGTCAAGTGATACCAGATGTCTGCCACTGTGTCCACCCAGTTGGATTATAGCTGACTGCCAGCAATTAGACAAGGGCCTAGTTTCTATTCATGAAATTTTCCTTTTATTTATTTTTCTTCTAATTATTTTCAAGCCACAGCCAAGTGATCAGTCCTAGCCTTTGGCACAGACGACCGATGTGGAAGTCCAAAGGAAGTCTTATGCCAATTATTTTAAGACCACAATTGGTGTAAGAAGATAAGGCTGATGGTAATACCCAGGTGTGGGGCTCTCTGCAAGCTTGCTTGTAGTTTCGTGAATCTTTCGATGTTTCTCCCCCTATAGAATGTTGTCTAGCTGATTTTAGAATGTACCCATAGATTTTGAAGGTTGTTTCATCAAAGAGGACTTGAAATGACTTGGCACAAAAGATTTTTCAGATTTCCCCTTCCAGTGGTGGGCTGAAGGTTACTACTCCTAACGATTTTGCGTCAAGTAAGTGTTCGTGACATAGGCCTAGACATATTTTATCTCAAGATGAGAGAAGACTGTGCAGTCGTGGAACGTAGACTTAAAATCCTCAACAACTAGCCCTTTAGTGATCATTTTCCCTTAAATGAATTTGTTTGGAACGCGTATATCGACACTGGTTCTGCCTATGTCTAGCTAGTTCATCTCTCGACGTCCTTCTGAATGCCGGCTTTGATTGCGTAACGAGTGGGAAACACCGTGTCGCTGGCTCGTCTCGATAACTGTCTCAAAGTTGCCTCCCTCGATACATAAGGCCTACCACTGTATTTCTGAAGATTGGCAACAGCTTCTGGGCAAATTGTATTGCTTCTGGTTTCATGCCGAATTTGACAAAGATTTGTTTGTCATTCTTAATATCCTGGGTCAGGCTTTCACTCCAAAGTACATTTTAGTATTTCCCAGTCAATTTCCGTGTGTAATGTTGTGCTGTATGTAGCGTGCTGGTGATTGTCGTGACAGTCTTGTCTGAAATCCGAAGGTCATTCGTTTTGGCAAGCAAGTCATCTGTTTGGAGTTTCGTCGTTCTCTGTTTATAACTTTCAATGTTGTATAGTGATCAGTTTGTCGTATAGTATTAGTAAGGTTTTTATCATGTAGCTATCAACTTTTGACATTTAAAGTTTGTATTTTTAATTTACATTTGTTTTATGTGTGCAAAAAAAGCTAAAGTAATTCCTTTTAGTGGGATAATAAAGTTATATTGAATTGAATTGAACGTGGGGCCGAGTTGATTCTGCTGTTGCTGACAACAAATTTTGCTGTAGTTCCACATATATTTTTACTGATTATCGTCTGGAATTTCCTTTCAGAGGTAAAGTCGTTCTGAATGGTGTGTAGCTTGATTTGACTGGCCTGTAGTCTTTGTGGATTACTCGGTCTGTGCTATGGTGTCTTGTGATGGTGTTCGTCTATATGATGTACGCATTGACCCAGAGCGTAGAGCAGACGTTAACATCATATATGATGTTAACGTCTGCTCTACGCTCTGGGTCAATGCGTACATCATCGTGGTCAACAGGTGAATGCGCAGCCAACATAAATGCTTTTTGCGTTTGTTTTAGCTGTATTAAGGCGATTATTGAAATCTCGTCGCCAGACGACATTTACTTGTTTTCATGCTCGTCTTTTTGTTTTCGTAGATTTTTTTTTTTGGGGGGTGGGATGACTGGTTGCTTTGTTCGCGTGGTCGATCAGCTTGGCAAGCGGAAAAGTGGTTCTATTTCCGGGGTTTGTTGAAAGTCTCGCAGTGGGCTGGGCGTTTCCTCTCTGCAGGTGGTTGTCGGTCAGGCCACAGTGAGTGCACGGTTGTGATCTATACGGAATTGTAACTTCCATATTGTCCTTCAGTTGATTCCTCCTTGTATTGTGGCTGATGAAATGCCACCTGGACCACAATGCTTGTTTTGTCAGGGGCCTGGCACGTATCCATACGGTGTGGGTGTCATCTTTGCAAACAAGTACCAAACTATCTTTGGAGTGTTTTTAGTAAATGCAAAAAGTAAGATCTTCTTTGTTGTAGACTACGTGTATGTAACAAACTTTGGTAAAGGGAGGGGAAGAATCTCGAACTTCATAAGTAACTTGATCCCAACTGAGGAAACAATGCCTGGTGTTATAGTTAATGTAAGTTGTCGTACACAGAATACACAGAAAGCAAGCACACAATATTATCACTCACAGATCGCGCAGGGTGGAATATCCTTCGAAAATGCCGGGCTCTAAATCCGAGATGTTACCGTTCAGCAGATCCCTGTATACATCAAAAAAAACACAAAATGTGTTGGTTGCTTTTTCACGGTTCCTGTTTCCAGACCAAGTCGGACCCCGACCAACTCCGACCCAACGAAGGGCAAACAAAACAATCTAACTTTTGAATGTGATTTCATGCACTTTACCGTGTACTTGCCAAATGTTACAGTTTTCAGTTACTGTTTGCACTGTTGTAGGTTTACCTTCCATTTCTATCCCAATTCAAGAATAAAAGAAAAAAATCGATTTTAACTAATAAAAAGTCTCACACCTGAGACTATCATATAATCCTCATTCACCCCACCTATTTTGAGCCTGTGCCAACACCTTCGATGTGGTAGCCATCCAGAGACCACACCAATCCTCAGAAACCTGGCATTCCAGGGAAGCCGTATTCGAGTGTGTACAAACCCGATCTTTCTTGTTTAGATATTCTTGCCACTGATATTTTGGTTGTCAATCAATCACTATCACTTCATCAACATCTAAAGGCAAACAACAGCTAATCCAGACCCAAATAGCAGTCTCAGGACTTGCTGGCTGGCCAGCAGTGTTCAGTGGTGCGTGGGGGTTGATTGTGGGCTACGTTTGTGGGGTGGATTTTGGGGTTGGATCTCTGCATATATCATTGTTCGCAAATCACTGGTAAACCAACAGGTAAGATGGCTGATAAGTGATTCAGTTTGTCACAGACGTCCCTCGAGAACTTCTTTTAAACCTTTTCAAGGTATTAAATTGAGGTACTGCGTCCAGCAAACAAGGTTATGTAAATACAATGCAACGGACTGTTCATGACAGTCCACCGGCTAATCCGTAATTGTTTTTAAAAAAGTATTCTAAAGAAATAATTAAATGGAAAATGCGACAAGTACAATAAGCAAGGTAGAATATCGTGGCCACTAGACCTTTTTTGTGCAGAAACAAGTGAAACTTACAGCCAACAGATTGTCTTGTTTAAACTACGAATGGTTTGAAGATTCCAGCCCTGAAAACACTGACTTCTCGAATACGTACATCTGCACACAGACGGACAAAGTACGCTTTCTGGAAAAAAAAACAAAAATAAAAAAAGAAGTTCGCCTGTCTGATCATAAAATACGTGTAATTTTTTTTTTAATGGAATAGGTTATAACAGGAAACTTCCTCAGAGGCTGTTCTTGGAATAGTTATTAGATTGTTGCTGCTGACACGGTCCTCTTAGTAGACCGTAAATCGTCACGGTGTTAACTCTGTGTCCCATCGTGTGAAGCGTCTTGAAGCAACTTGAGTTAACTTCGAGTAATAGTGGAAAAGCTGTATCTAGCTGTCTGGAACAATGTCTAGAACATTGTCTAGACAATGTCGAAAGCAGACCGGTCTTGGTCTCCATTTTAAGTCATCTGTGTAAATGGTTTGTGTATTAAGCAGACCTAAAAAATGCATTTAATACCATCAAACACGACTTCACTTGGAATCCTTCACATAAATCCAACAAATGACAATCATAAACCAACATTTGCACATTCTCTACTTGTAGGCACAATTAAGATGACGTCACGTAGCCAGCGATGAAAATATCATGCCGTTAGCTCAATTTCACGTACAGATGTGACACATCTTGTTCTACAAGGCTGAACTTAATCAGACGAACAGTTATCTTGTTATGGAACCTTAGAAGTGCACTTTTAAGATGGTGTCATGTGCCCCGCGATATGGGTATCGATTACGTCTTCTCAATTCCTTAACATAGACGTAGTCGCATGCCAATATTAATTCCAATCAAAGTCGTAGTTCTGTAATAAAGAAACCTTTAAAAATGTGGACCTTTAATGTGACATTGGGTGCCAAATGATAACATCATCAATTCGTCTTCTCAGTTTTAACCGAAGATCTAACGAAAAAAGTGAGACCGACATTTATTCAATCACTTGCCACTAATAAAAAGATGAGGGATCTCACTATTGGTTTTCTATAGATTTCCTCGTAAAATCTCGTAAAAAAGCTGGTAATTTTGACACCTGTGGCATCAGCAACCCCACTAGCATTTAGTTACAATGTCGGTGGTCTTGCACATTCGGTTCGTTTGCCATACATGGACATGCTCATGCACTTCGGATTACACGCAAGATGCGTTGACTTTAAGTTCCAGTGGCTCTCATATGAAGCTAACTATGGGACAGACATCAAAGGGGGATGTGTTAATTGACAATAGGCAGGGGTGTGTATGGGGATTGGACTTGTGAAGGGGGTACCCTCTGTCCCATTTCGTACTTGTAGAGTGGTTCTGATTCTCTTTTGTGCAGTAATTTCCTTTGCGCAGTAGGCGTGGTTTAAACTAAGGTGACGCCACACCGGATATTTATCTGATCGCCACAGATTGTTTTGGCCATACAGCAAAATAGTGAGAGCCATGCGACTAGCTCTCAGACAATGAAAATGCACAATATGTGGGTAAGGCACGAAACTGTTTACCACAATCGTGTTCGTCGTTTCCGCTAAGGCAGTCCTGAAACCGGTTACATCTAGCATCTGGAGTCGCAGAAGAGCCGTCTTCGCAGTAATACAACACATCGTCTAATACGACAGATAACGTTGCAACTGTGGAAAGCGTTATAATATTCCTTAGCAATAGAGATTTTCCCTTACCTTTTAAACTTTTGTGTTCAAATTCATAAGGAATAATTTTAAATGTTGTGTCTGGAAGACTGGAACACGAAAAGACTACAGTAACCGCTTATTCCAACAGATAATCAGTCATTTTTTTTCCAATATTTGTCTCACCTTATGACCATCGATACAATGTTAAGGCTAAATTAATCTTAGGCCGATTGATTTCAGGAATGTTTCTATCAAATTCATCGGATGGTGTACAACCATTATACACAGACATATTTAGCACAATGTATTACAAGAAAAATAAAACGTCGAAAAAGCGATTAAAATGACATAAAGAACTGAATCAACATATTCACAGAGATAGTTCTACTAATTTCTTGCACGAAAAGGGAAATAAACATTACTTCAATAGATGGAAACACAAGTTTGGAAAATGGGATATTTAGTCTTTTTAAAATTGTAGACCTATGTAAAACAAGGAGAGCAGAGTGCAATCAAGGCAAATAATAGGTATTTTACTGAATGTTTGGTCGGCATTTGTCTTGTTTAACGAAGGTATGTAATTTGAAAAAAGGATACTCAAATAATTAAAGTAGACACGAACAGGTAAAAACATAAAATTGTGTGAAAAATTAACCTATATTTATACAACATTGAATACAAAATGACGCAATTGTTTTAAACTATTTAGGATCTCTTTGGCCAAATCACAAACTTCGTTCAAGAGGACAGGGTTTTTTTTGAATGTATCACAAATTGTAAGTGCATACAGTTAAACAATGTTGAATAGAACAGTGAAGGTTGTGACATTGTGACATTTTTTTCTTGAAAGGAGGAAAAGCAGCGGTAAGTTCCGCCGTGGATCTGCTTCTTAGTTGATTTCATTAAGTTGTTAAATGCAGAAAAGCATCCCGTAATAGCATAAATACCAAAAACGCACCCAAAAACCCTTTATGTAGCCAAACAATTGGACAAAATCTTTATTGAAACAAAATCTGTATCTTCAAGTGCTGTAGTAAAAGATTTGCACTTAAGAGGAGAAAAATTAGCTTACTCGACATTTAATTCAACGCACTTCAAAGGAGAAATGAGCCGTATGAGCATTTACTCAATACATCCGGCTTTCCTTTTTTTGAATATATTTTTTATGTGTTAGTCGAAATGTTTCGGTCAGAATCAACAATAATTTGGCGCCCTCGCGCTCTCAAGTGGAATGAAATTGCTGGAGATATCCGATCTAACAATAACAATCATACTTTCGTATTCCTCACTGGAACTGTAACTCGAAGAGTATACACCTTTAACGGAGCACCAGGTTAATGCGATGGTAACCATCAGTAAAGCCGGCGCCATCGCAGAGGTGCTGAAACCAGCACGTCAGATTCTGAATGTAAGAAGAATGGGGAAAATTACAGGATATCGAAAAAGTATGCCTTGTGAGGTTTGTGAACCGAGATTTCAAATGTTTGTCACAGACCCAAACACTCTACATAGTTTGTCCAAAAGTATTTTGAATGTCATCTTAATCATCTTAACGTTATAATCTGTAAATTTGCACTCCCTGAGCACCGGCTTATTTTTTTTTAATAAATCAATGTTTTATTTATTAATGTTTCTTGTGCCCATGTCTGTTTGGTTTGTGAAACAAATCTGAACAAAAGAGACGAGTGTTACCGTCCTTCTTGAGTATGTTTTAGTCGTTGTTTAATTCTAGCCCAATCACCAGTCGACGCTTAGTGTTAATGTAGAATGTGGTCTTCTGTTGATTGGATCGGGCAGTTACACAGTCCTCGATACCATGCCTGGTGAGGAAGTGGGCAAACTGGTAAGATACAAACGGAGGCCTATTGCCAGTTTCGAGATATAGATGGCTTAATTTTACGAACATAAAATGGATAAAGATCACAGTGGCGGAGGTGTTTGCACTTGTAAAGATCTCTGGCCGTATGGAGTGCTTGTCATGCAGAACCAAGAGGCAAAGCTGATTGGATGGGGCTACCTCAACCGGCCAAAAACAGTCAAGCTTAAGTTGTTGCCATGGGGTGGGTTACAGCGGACAGGCCAGAATCTCAACCACACAATACAGTTGGTTTTATCTAGCTAGATGTTTTTGACAAAAACTGAATTATTATAGACACTTCCACGCAGCGTGATCTATGTACTTTACGTGCGCAAAACCGATCAAGCCACGTACCGCGTACGGTGCATAACTTGGTTTCATTTTAACACAGTGTAGTTTTGCGTTCGTCCTTCGTTCCCGAGTCACTGAATCTAAAGATCACAAGGAAGTATAGATTATGCGGGATAAAAGGAATAGGTGCTGAGTCAGGTCGATATGCAAAACGCATCCGGTTGGGAAAAGAAAAAACATCTAGTGGAAAAAATCAGTAAATCAGCAAATCTAAAAGTTTCACACCTTTCTCCACCACAGCCCACTTTTGAAATCCTCAGGAAGACTTCGAGTTCTGTGCTTCAAGTCTTCAAAAATCGAAACGTAAACAAACTACTTCGGTATACGGTGGGTACGGGCAAAACCGTTATATATATATAATTAACATCTCCCCAACGCAAAAATATATCTCGAAAACTAGTTCGCGGTACCCGCTGCTTCATTTGACTCGGACCGGCCAGCCGACCCTAGCAAGCTCGGTGGTCGAGTGGTTAAGACATCTGCACTAGTAAGCAGGAGGTCGTGGGTTCGAGTCCCACCCGAGTAAGCTTGTGAGGTTTTTTTTTCGCAAGCTCTCAGACAAGCACTGAGCATACAGTGCTTATTAATATACGTTGGGTACGTGCAAAACCGTTATATATATAATTAACATCTCTCCAACGCAAAAATACATCTTGAAAACAAGCTTAAGATGTTGCCATGGGGTGGGTTACAGCGGAGCTGATCGCATGTTGATGACCTTGTCGCCAGTAGAAACTGTTCGATGCTAGTGTCAATTCCGCACGTACAGTATGTATCACTCCCATTCGACGTGTGGAAAGTAACGGCATCGAGCGTGCGTGGCAGTTACTTGACCAGACCCTTGTGAACCATGCGGACATGTCCTTAGTAACTTGTTGAGCCTTTTCGTTTTGAAGACTTCGTTTGTACGAGAAGAACAAACGATTGAAACCCATTGTATGTGCTCTACCAGGCTTACACCAAATAAAACACCACAGAATAATGAAAAGAAATGCTACATAAAAATGAAACTTAGGCTCAAACTAGTTGCTAAGGTGATAAAATATTTCCATTTTCAACTTCGATCTCTTGGTCTTTTTTCCACTAAATTTCTCAATTTTAGAAGTCTACCCAGAACAACGACACACCGCTTGCGACAGGCCAGAATCTCAACCACACAATACAGTTGGTTTTGTCTAGTTAGATGTAAAGTTGGTTTTGTCTAGTTAGATGTTTTTGACTAAAACTGAGTTAAAAATACAGACACTTCCACGCAGCACGATCTACGTGCTTCACGTGCGCAAAACCGATCAAGCCACGTACCGTGCACGGTACATACGGTACACTTGCAAGCAACAGCCTGTCTCGCGCGTATCGGAGCCGGTGATTATAATCGTGAATTTCAACATTTCCGGGCAATGCCATAATGACCGATAGACCTTGGTTTCAATAACTTGCTTTCATTTTAACTTACTGTAGTTTTGCGTTCGTCCTTTGTTCCAGAGTCACTGAATCTTACGCTCGCAAGCACGTATAGATTATGCGGGATAAATGGAATCGGTGCTGAGTCAGGTCGATATGCAAAACGCATCCGGTTGGAAAAAGAAAAAACATCTAGTGAAAAAAATCAGTAAATCAGTAAATCTAAAAGTTTCACACCTTTCTCCACCACAGCCCACTTTTGAAATCCTCAGGAAGACTTCGAGTTCTGTGCTTCAAGTCTTCAAAAATCGAAACGTAAACAAACTACTTCTTACAAAACGCTTTCCACAAAAATCACTACTTTTGACCACTCAGGCACTATTTCTCAATTTTATTTTCACAAAGCACGTAAGGAGAAGGCCTTATCTTACCATGAAAATATTTTTGTCAGGTATTTTTATTTCCAAAAAGTGAAAACAAGACGTATTTACGTATGCAAATGGCCCTAAAAATAAGACATGCGCAGTTAATAATTTCCCTCTGAAACATGCATTGGTTATGGTCTGTGCAACCCGGGGAGGGCGTGGCCATGGACACGAGTCCCAACAACTTTGCCCAGGATTGTAGCCCTCGCTCAATGATGAGTCTCTGCATCTTTCCTAATGGAAGCACTGACCATCTTTAACAGTAGACCACTAGCAGTCAGTTCGTTGAGCGACCCAACTGGTCTGGAACCCTTATCACTAGGCCACTTTCTTTGCCTTCCCCCTCCAGGAAGCTTATAAGTAAGCCACGGAGAGTGCAATATCTCAATAATGAGTCAGGAATACGTTGGAGAAAAATATTCTGTAGAGTCTCCAAAAATGAAGAGAACCTCTTTGAGAGGCTCGCGTCGGGAATGTGACCGTGAAGGATGGGGATTGTGTTCAAATTTATTCAAATTATTTGAAATTCTTTGGGAAGTTACACCGAATGTCTTGTTCTATTCCTCTGGAATTTACCTATCTACACTGAGATGGGACAAGAATCACAGTGCCTTCAAAAATTGTAAATAAGACCCAAAGTGATTTAACCTAAAATTCTTTCCTTTTGGATGTTAAGTAGTTCGTTCTCTAACCTGTTATTGTTAATTCTTCCATTTTTTCTGTTTTTTTTTTCTGCCAAGTTGTATTTCTAAATTAGGAATGCCTCTGCTTCCACTAAGGACTTCGGATTTGAGACGAGCACGTGGAGCGACAGGTTGGCTGAGATCATCTCTGCAACAGTGATGCAAATTGTCCAACTTTAGAATTTAGGTCTTTGGCCCAGTCCATCATGTCGAGTCTTTGGGATTTCAATTGTACCGGTAACTTGAAAGCAATGAGACTTGAGGCATGAATGATTGTCTCTGTCATGAATGTCTTCATGTTTAGTACAAAAACAAAAAACAAGGTTTATTTAAAGTTAAATGTTGCTGTTATAAGAATTGAAACGAATCCGTGTGTAGTACATGTGCATTCTGCATATACGGCATATCTTTCTATGTAGGTTTCTGTAACTGTGAAGGACTTGAATTAGGACAGAAGACATGTTACAGTTTGTTGCGCAAGTACACGAAGAAAATCATGTCTGTAATATGCTGATTCAATTTCAACTGCCATTCCATACTGCATGTTGTTTTTACTCTGTAAATTGAGGTCAATGGTGAAACGTACCTGGTTCTAAGTAAAAGGCTTTAATTATGGTTCCTTTTCGCAGTAATTTTCATGGAGGGATGTGGAGTTGATGGAGAGTACAGAAATGGTGCCAGAAACAAAAGAAACATCCTTTGAGGTTTAAAATTTCTGGTAAAAAGACCCCGAACACAAAATTAAGTAGGATTACATAATAAGAGCGTACGTGCATGTACGCCAGAGCGATGTGCGAGCACACGCTCTTCAGTATGGTGTACTATTTACGACCCACATTTCTCTCTTTCTCTGGCCTCCCTCCAGGCGACAAAACTACACTACGCGACGGCACGACGGCTCCCTTGCGTCGTGCCGTCGGGTCAGACTGTCGCCTCCTTGCCATTACACACACGACATGTCGCATCGTCCGTCGTGTCGTGCGTCGCGTCGTGCTTCAGGCGACGTAATAGGCGACGCGACGCACGACACGACGTACGATGCGACGCACGATGGTACGACGCGACGGGCGACAGAAGTGGCGACGTTTAGACGAGAAAAATGCAACACGGAGAGGACCTAAGGCAGCACAACGAGACGGGTGACGGCACGACGCGACGCGTCGTGTGTGTACAAACGTAATGGCGACCCGGCGGCATGACGCAAGGGAGCCGTCGTGCCGTCGCGGCGTATAGTTGCGTCGCCTGGGGGGAGTCTAAAGAGAGAGAGAAATGTTTTTCGTAAATAGTACACCATAGTTCGTAGTAGGTCAGTTATTTTACGAGAATACAATTTGTTTTGTGAGATACAACTTTGTCTTGCAAGTGACAATTTTGTTTTGCGAGATTGTTTTTTTACTTCTTTAAAATAATAAATCAGGTTTGTTTTGTCATTTGTCATAGAATTCTCTTTTTGTTTCTCTTTTTCTTCTCATTTCTTAATTTATCTTTTGATTATCTATATTTTGTAGTGTTTATTTCTTATTTTTTTAAGTTTTATAGTGTAATCTTTTCTCATATTATTCACCCTTCACTTTATTTATTTTTTACTGTTTTTTGTTCATTCTTTTATTTGTTGTTCTTAAATTATTTGTGTTATCCTGTTTTTGTTTTATTATTTTTTTATTCGTTGTTTTTTTTAATTCATTTATATTTTAAATTTAATTTTGTTTTCATTTTTCATGTTGGCGATGTTGGCGATGGCCGCCCATATTGTCAAACCATTGACAAACGTAGCGCTCTGTATGCGACTACCATCTAAGATAACTGATTAGAGTCACATTTTAGTTTCTTATATTTGTTGACAGAAATAAATAAAGCAAGTTTACGAAAAGAAGGATTTTGTTGTTAGATAGAATTCCAACTGCCTTTTAGGATGAGGGTTCACTGGCATATATCACAGGGCCACTGTCACAGTAGTTTCTAATTTGTCGGCAGATTGGTGTTGTCAAAAAGCGTCCCGAAACCATACTCGTTGATAGTTTCCTTTGAAACTGCATGTAATAAAATATTAATTAATATTGCCTCACCTTTCTGTAGGGGAGCGTTGCGAGTACGGTTTCTTGCAGCTTAAAATTAATTCTTTACAAAATAAAGATCATTTGCTGCCCATCATCACTTGGTAATATCGAAAATTAATCACCAAACTAAAGTTATTTTCCCCCTCATTTGTTCAACACGCTGTGGCCTTGCCTTTATTATGAAATTTAATTTTTTAGTGATTATTGCTTTTGCCATATTACTTGTTGTGGTTGATGAGAAAGAACAAGGATTGGACAGACTCGCCATGTAGATACTTATCCCCGCATGCACAGGACCAGAGAACTGAACTCAGAGACAGGTGGACACTCGCATTCCAACTTTTGTGTCGATTGGCCTGAGCAGCCGTTTATTGAACTTGACACAGTTCAGGTTGTTCCCGCCCGAAGCTGGTGACGCGGAACTGCAAGCATATCTTACATTGCGTTTCAAGCAAAGTGTAGCTATTCAGCAAAAATTACAGAGATTGTTCCCGCCCGAGCCTGGTGACGCGGAACTGCAAGTATATCTTACAATGCGTTTCAAGCAAAGTGTAGCTATTCAGCAAAAATTACAGAGATTGTTCCCGCCCGAGCCTGGTGACGCGGAACAGCAGCACATATCAGCAAAAGTACCGGTACTATGACAATCAGCAAATGTCAGCAATTGTTCCCGCCCGAGCCTGGTGACGCGGAACAGCAACTCATATCAGCAAATACATAGAGCCATCAGCAAAAATGTATGAAAGCAATTATCATATCAGCATTTGTTTCCGCCCAAAGCACATGGAGCGGTAAATTAATACTGGGATGTACCTGCTCGGTACAAAGCCTTCGATATGCAAATTCAAACAGCAATTACAACTGGCAGAATGCAAAAATACCCAACTTTCATGAACAAATTAGCAAGGATTTACTCCAGCATACAATAACTTTGGGCCAGCCATCAAACGCTGGGATCGGACACCAATTTCCACGAGGTGCGGCCCGACTTGGGCTTACACTGGGTTGCTGGAATAATGGGCAACTAATGAGCATTTTCAACAACCACTTACAGCTATTTATGTCAAACAGCAGAAATTAGTGAGTACGAAATGGCTTTTCTTAATTTGGCCCTTAATAATCTAGTGACTCCCCCGACAAAGGAAGGGATCAGGCCTTTCCTTTCGGCACATTCCCATAAGTGTCGTAAATAAGAATACAGTGCCTTTAAACCGAGGTCAATTTGCGGTCCCTGAATGAAATTCACGCCAAACAAACCACCTACGTCGGTGACTTTGCCATTCTAAGAAGGGCGAAAACCCCCCTAAAACCATTAAGGAGAAAAAAAAGGGGGGAAATTCCCTTCTGGCTCCGCAAAACTGGCAACCGAGTACAGGATTTACCGGATCACTGTCAATTACTCTAGAATCGGCAAAGTGGACTACCGACGGAATGCCATCAACATTTGTTTTGCAAGGCAACAAATTAGGTATAAAAGTAAGCTACAGCTGACAGGTGGTGGCATTGAACGGGGTGGAGGAGGGTTGCTTTTGCAAAACAGACAGATTTTCTCTTTTCCAACCAAGCGCCACGGCTGCTCAAGCAAAAGTGACCGGGAGTAACTCTCTCCAGTGCTACTACCATTTTAAGGTCACGCCAGTAACTAGTTCGAGGCATTAAATCACCTTGCCAGCAACCGCAAGTAAACACTACTGACCCACTTAGTGACAAGAGCCTCCAATGTTCCGCGGTGATAAATTATTTGAAGCTGCAATTTAATTTGCCTCAAATTGATTATCCCCGCATGCACAGGACCAGAGAACTGAACTCAGAGACAGGTGGACACTCGCATTCCAACTTTTGTGTCGATTGGCCTGAGCAGCCGTTTATTGAACTTGACACAGTTCAGGTTGTTCCCGCCCGAAGCTGGTGACGCGGAACTGCAAGCATATCTTACATTGCGTTTCAAGCAAAGTGTAGCTATTCAGCAAAAATTACAGAGATTGTTCCCGCCCGAGCCTGGTGACGCGGAACTGCAAGTATATCTTACAATGCGTTTCAAGCAAAGTGTAGCTATTCAGCAAAAATTACAGAGATTGTTCCCGCCCGAGCCTGGTGACGCGGAACAGCAGCACATATCAGCAAAAGTACCGGTACTATGACAATCAGCAAATGTCAGCAATTGTTCCCGCCCGAGCCTGGTGACGCGGAACAGCAACTCATATCAGCAAATACATAGAGCCATCAGCAAAAATGTATGAAAGCAATTATCATATCAGCATTTGTTTCCGCCCAAAGCACATGGAGCGGTAAATTAATACTGGGATGTACCTGCTCGGTACAAAGCCTTCGATATGCAAATTCAAACAGCAATTACAACTGGCAGAATGCAAAAATACCCAACTTTCATGAACAAATTAGCAAGGATTTACTCCAGCATACAATAACTTTGGGCCAGCCATCAAACGCTGGGATCGGACACCAATTTCCACGAGGTGCGGCCCGACTTGGGCTTACACTGGGTTGCTGGAATAATGGGCAACTAATGAGCATTTTCAACAACCACTTACAGCTATTTATGTCAAACAGCAGAAATTAGTGAGTACGAAATGGCTTTTCTTAATTTGGCCCTTAATAATCTAGTGACTCCCCCGACAAAGGAAGGGATCAGGCCTTTCCTTTCGGCACATTCCCATAAGTGTCGTAAATAAGAATACAGTGCCTTTAAACCGAGGTCAATTTGCGGTCCCTGAATGAAATTCACGCCAAACGGGCTTGTTGCTGAATGAAGTCGGCAACATGACCGCCGCCAAATAGACCTCAGGTGGTGGTATTAAGGGGAGATGCAACAGGCAAACAATACGGCGCCAGGGCTTGGTAGAAGTTGTGGAGAATGAGCGAACAACTATCATCAGTCAAATGAAATTCGTCCGCATGAAATAACGCCGCGGACGACCACTGGATCTGGGGGTGCCAAATAACACCCCCATGAGAGTTTCGAAATAATGAATGAACGTACGCGTTGAGCGAACGTCGCGTACGCTCGAGGGAACTCTGCTTTAGGGCGTGAGGGTAAGTTTGGCGGGGCAGTAACTCGGAATAAAAAATGACAGTATGCGGCAGTGCTTCTCTGGTCAAATTGATGCACTGCCGTGCTAGAATACTCAGTAAATGTTTGTGTACAAGCCCCAGGTCGTTGGCGCCAAACTGCAGGATGATGACGTCAGGTAAGATCGGAACTGCCGACCACGCTTCCAACAGGAAATCAGAGAACTGGAACATCTGGAGTCTTCGCCGTCCCATCCAGTGGATATAGGCCAGCCGATTAAGACGCTCTCCCCAGGGCGATGACCCCGCCACCCGAGCACACCAGCACACAGAGCTGTCCCCAATGACCCACACAGTTGGCTTGGCAGGGGCCAATTCTCGCAAGAAAAATGAAAAGAAAATCGGAACAAAACACGAGCAAAGTACGTAAGCTAATACAACGTGTAGCGTTCAATGGAAAATAGCTGGGGGAATCCGAATGTAACGTCGGTAAGCCCCAGACTTCCAACGCCCTAAAATTTTAACATCATCCTCAGACACACCTGCCATAGCTGCAGACGTAGCTGCCCCTATGCGAAAAGAATGAGAGGTAAATCTGGCGTCATAAAGCCCTATAAACTCAAGGGCACGACGGAGTACCGCGACAAACTGGTAACGCGTGACAGGACGCCCATCGAAATGTGACAAAAACGGGCCACGGGGGGATGTGGAGCAGTCAAGATAGGACAAAGTCGCCCGGACGGGGCACATAATGTTTTGCCGGCTATGCGCTGCTGGGATGGAAACTACATAACCATGGCCATATTGATCTGTTTTCGAGTGACGTAGGATAAGTTCGACCCTTAAAGGGGAGTCTTTGACGGTAACATCAGACCGACATAACGGGCTAGAAGATTGGTGGGATTGGGCAGTAAATTCCCCAATGCGAAGGAACCCAAAAAACGCAAGTAAGAAAGCCACTCGGAAAAGCCGAGCCTCGAAATTACTCGAGCAAACAGCCTGCAAGGCTGGGACCATACGACATAAAATATCATAAGTGATAGGGCGCCGTCGGTCGCGACGACTACTACGCCTACGACAGCCCTCCAGTAAACGTTTGACCAGAAAATGCTTAGTTAAATCAGGATAACTCATTAACTGCAAATTGGAGGAAACCCCCGAGACGTAAGAGGTAATCGTTGTGGGGGCATACCCAGATACCGACAAAAATGCAATAAATCGAACTATCTGAAGCAGGGAGGGGGAGTGCGCGGCGTCGAAACCATGGGTTTGACTGAACCATTGAAAAAGATGCCAAGCCCTCTGATAAGACAAGTTCGTGCGGGGGGCCACCGCGTCATGCAAAAGACTCTGGACCTCTAACTGAAGACACTCCACAGGTTGTCGGGCAAGGGGGTCATATCGCAGTCTGCAGCGGGTGCGAGATGACGAAATCTGGTCATCTGAAAACGTGAAAGAGCATCAGCAATGCCATTATCCAGGCCTGGAACGTGCTGCGATCGAAACTGGATATTGTATGTGAGACATATCACAACGAGGCGGCGCACCAAACGCATCATTAAGTGACATTTAGACGTTTGTCTGTTGATGACACTAACTACAGCCTGATTGTCACACCAAAATATCACACGTTTATTATGCAATGGGACAGCCCACTGCTGGACCGCTAGCACAATAGGGAATAACTCCAAGCAGGCAATAGAAAGGGACTGACTTTTTACATGTTCGGGCCACTTCCCTTGACACCAGTGCGCAGCAAAGTAAGCCCCAAAACCAATTTCAGCAGAAGCATCAGTGTACATGTGCAATTGGTCACTATTGTACCATACCGAATCCGGAAACATTATCGTTCCGCTGAAATGTGACAAAAACTGTTGCCACGCCAGCAAGTCTGCTCGTGCACCTGAAGTGATGCGAATTTTGTGATGAGGTTTGGAGATACCCCGAGCTAGATCATGCAAACGACGGAGAAAGGCCCTACCAGGTCTTACCGCCTTACAAACAAAATTGAGACGACCTAGCAGGGACTGAAGATTGCGCAGCGTGATTTTCTTCTGATCGAGCACACTCACAATCGTATTTTGTAAAGCAACTTGCTTATCAGTCGGGATTTGGATCTGTCGTGCAACCGTATCGATCGCTAAACCCAGGAAAGTGAGGTTCGTAGCTGGACCTTCGGTTTTTTCTTCCGCGATGGGAACCCCAAATCGCTGACAAACTACTCTGAAAGATTGGAGGGAACGTGCGCACTCGGCATAACTAGCCCCAACGAACAGGAAATCATCCAGATAATGCACAATGTGAGGAGATTCGGCCACCTTACGAGTACAGTACTCAAGGAAAGTACTGAACCGCTCGAACGTAACACAGGATATAGCACAGCCCATAGGCATGCATTTATCAAAATAAAATTGGCCGTTATGGGAAAAACCAAGCAAATCAAAATCACTTGGATGGACGGGAAGTAAACGAAAGGCCGATTTAATGTCCGACTTAGCCATCAGGGCACTGCGTGGTAAACCTGCGATCATAGTTATAGCCTCATCAAAACTCGTGTATGAAACGGTGGTGTCTGCGGGATCAATGAAATCATTCACCGATTTGCCGATAGGGGACGACAAATTATGGATTAACCGAAATTCACCAGGAGTCTGTTTGGGCACCAGGCCCATAGGTGAACAACGGAAATGAGGAAGAGGCCGGGACAAAAACGGGCCAGCAACGCGACCCAAAGCAACTTCACGATCAATTTTTGACTGCAGAATGTTGGGATGTTTGCGAGCAAATGCAGAATTACGAGCAGAGGTACTAACCCTGGGACCCGAATAGCCTACCCGGAAACCGCGCAAAAAACCTTCTTGCAAAAAGTGGGAGTCCTGAGTATTAGGGTAAGCCCGTAAAAAAGGGAGCATACTACTTAGTTTTACTGGGGTTGATGCCAGCTGCCAGCACCCGTGCTGAGACGCGAGACTGTGAGTTTCCCCGACAACGGGTTGCGGGGTGGCCAAATGCCCTGCAGGTGGAGCAGCGATGCGCGAAGCGACACAACGGGCGATTGCACTGACCGCGGTTGAAGTCGTTACATGTAGGTTGACCAAACCCGGCGACTGGGCGCCGACCAGGCCCGAAATCGGACCAGGGGTTGGTGGCAGTGGAGGGGGCACGCTCGCGTTGCTGGTGCGGACGAAAATTATGCTGGTGCGAAACGGGCGCACCAAGCAGCACCAGCCAAAGTTCGGCATCAATAGTTGCCCAAGAGCGCGACGGCACACGCGCCTGGCGCAATCGGAACTGGATGTCGTACTCGCGCCAACCATACCCCACATGTCGAAATGCTGCCGAGCGAATAGTGTCTGCGTACTTCAGTAACGAACGCGCGTGGGTAGGATGGCGCAACAAATACACGGATGCAAAAACTAGAAACGCTGACGTCCACTGCTCGATAGACGTTATACGCGGAGCCTGCTTATGGGGACGAATCTGCCAAAGTGGGGACTCATTGGACCCGATTGTAAAAAGTGTCTCGTCAAAGGAATTATCCAAGCTGGTGCCGCGCGACGACTTCAACAAGGTTCCGAATTCTACGTACTCCCCCCTCCAAATTTTGTCTTTTAGATGTTGAGGAATCGCGGCCCCGAGATCGTCACAGACGCTAGTTAATGGCATATTCGAATCGGAAAAGGAGGTAATTGACAATGTGCTTGGAGCTGAAGTTCCCGACACCACGGGCGTGAAAATGGAAGGTTGCGGGGCTAATTCAAAAGGAGTAGCAACAGGGGACTTACCCGGCTCCAAAGTTTGCGCCGAGCTCCCTCCAGGCCGACTGATGGTAGCGGGCGCTGGCGTTGCATGGGTAGCCTCAACACTCACACTGTCTGGAATCATTCCGACCGTAGCCAACGGTGTAATAGTGGTATCCGGACCGGACGATGCAAGCTGCGGTGCACTAGACCCTGCAAGGGCCGCAACCACCGACGCATCTTGACGGGAAGACTTGCGAGGCCGCCCCCGAGCACGCTTCGCTCCACTCGTCGGCCCAGAAGGAGCCCACCGCTTGGAATTGGCGCGGGGCATAACTAACAAAATTGCTTTTGCAAAACAGACAGATTTTCTCTTTTCCAACCAAGCGCCACGGCTGCTCAAGCAAAAGTGACCGGGAGTAACTCTCTCCAGTGCTACTACCATTTTAAGGTCACGCCAGTAACTAGTTCGAGGCATTAAATCACCTTGCCAGCAACCGCAAGTAAACACTACTGACCCACTTAGTGACAAGAGCCTCCAATGTTCCGCGGTGATAAATTATTTGAAGCTGCAATTTAATTTGCCTCAAATTGAATAATGTGTGGTTCGTGACACGGAACACTTAGTGCGGAGTCCTATTATAACCGAAAATCCGGGAAGCCATCAACTAAGCAAGCCAAAAAATTAATTGATACGTGCTCTGACTGTGGCGCCGACACAAAGAAACAAAATTAATTGACAATAGTAGACAAACTGCGAAGCGGGAATTCATAAAAAAGCGAAATCTGTCACGAAAATTACCCCAGTAATTTGTCTCATACTGTCTTTGCAAATTACCCACGAATACTGGCAATAAATTATTTAATAAATTATTCATTTATCTGTAAGTGAACGTGGGCCCCTCGCCGCATTTTTACGACGAATAAGTCAATACTTTGGAAGGAAATATTATGGTGTTTCCGTTTTTGACTTCATTGTAAACCACAACAAAGAAAAAGAAACCCTCAAAAAGATTATAAACCCTATAAGAGAAGAACAAAAAACCAAAAGCTACCTATGTACATTCGCCTGCTAATTACAGCAATAACTTTTTTATTTTATTTATTTATTTGGTTCATTTTCCCCATTGTCATATTCAGTTTTATACTCAGGACACCCGATTCCAGAATCGTGCGGTCATTCAAAACTAAATTGTCGCCATCCTTTGGGCTTTGCTTGAGTTTTGTTTTGTTTGTTTTTTATTTCGTTTTGTGTGTGTTTTGTCATCCTTCTGTGCGTGAAAGTTCCTGAAATAGGCTAGCATAATTCGTGTTTATTAAATTAATTAGCTTCAGTTCGATTAACGTGCTAGCTGTCACATTCATTAGCCAAAGACGCAAAATCGGGGCTCCGTCACATCTACTTTGCAGTTTTCATCCTTCCTTAAGTTAAGACAATGAAAGCCAACTTTGTGACCATACGGCCACTGAACGCCTGCACGGGTTGCCTGTTTTTGACTTCAAACGCAGTCAGTGTTCTTAAATGAAAGGTCGATTTGCCCACAAACTGTCGACTCGCAGGTAAACGCGACTGCTCAATCAGCTTACATCTGCCGTGCTACCGACCGCGCCCTAACCTGAAGCACATTCCCCGCCAGCAACTACTAATAGAAATAAAATAAATAAGATGCTTCCATTCCCAATTTGTATCCCAAACGACAAAATGTCAACAAATACAAGTTATACAATCTGCAAAAACTCTTTACATGGTAAGATTTGTCATTATGGTGCATATAAACTTCCAGTTACCATGGACACGCTCAAGACTTGTTTACCAATAGATGTAGCCCCACCCCCATTTATGATTCGATATTGTCTACAACATGAATCTAGGTTGTCTAGACTAAAACTGACTAGACTAAACTTAATTAGGGGTGGGTAGGGGTTTCGAAAACAAGGCAATGTCCAGATCACACCATGTTTTGTGTTATACTTGGTGCCCCCCTCTTTACTGGATAAAAGGTACTGCGACCTTATTCTGACCTTTTTTTTTCTTTTTTTTTTATTAGTAGGCATTGGCAGACACCCTTAAATCAATTTAAATGCTATTAAAGGGTATATTGGGCTGGGGGCATGATTGTAAGTGGCGTTCAAAATTTGACGGTCCATGATCAGTAAAATATCAGGTCGGGCATCGGAGGGATTTATTAATTAGTTAAATTAATTAAAGGTACAATCCGTCATCAAATCTTGCAATTGTCCAACATTAATTGACGAAATTATTGTGGACCAGCAAATTTGGTTTAAAGTGTATATGCGATGAATTTGTCTTAGATACAATTTTTCTTCAATGTTACGTTCTTCTCCAGTGTATGAAAACTCTTTGTCATTCCTATCTTAGTTAAATTCACTGAAAAAGTGCACATTTTAAAACAATCAAAAATCATCCATGCTTCCCTGGAAAACCGAGGGCGCTATTGCTGTGAAGTCGTCCGGGGAAAATATGGTTCACTGCACGGGTTTTACTGTTCAAATTGTGAACCCAGAATTTTAAGTTACGTACTGAAAACATTTCTTAGAAAGAAATTGGTACTTGCTTAATGCACATAAATAACTATGAATCAACAAAGAAGAGAAAACCTAGTCCAGCAAAATGTATAAACACAAACCAGTGAAAACATAAGGCTTCTTCCTGGGACGAAATCACAATTGAATTTCGCTCATGAATATATATACTCATCAGTATAAAAACCAAAAAAGCAGTACAATACTCTTTGAATTAGTGAAACAAAAGTTGAAAATAAAGTTAACTGAAAGGTGCATTTTGAAGGTCTGTATTAAACCAAATGGATTACTGCTACCCTTTGTATAACACATCTTAGTTCAAGGTTGATGACAGAACGAAACATTAGCTTGTACCACCGGGTTCTTGTACAGTGATGCCGTTCGAACAAGGAAACTACTACTCCTTTTTATGAAGACTGTATTTAAAGGCGACACAGGGCAAACTTTAATCAAGCATGCAGACAATTGTAGTTTACCGAAGTTGGGGTAAAGTAAATGGGGAACCGAAGGAATCAAAACCTTAGCAATCAGGGAATTTATGTTTTCATCAAAAGTTTGTAGCCTCTCCCAAAGAGTGAAAATCACTCCAAGCTGAGATCGAAAAAAATTGCAAAAGGACATCTCAGTCAAATAAAAATCTCGACTGGCATTTCGATCTTCGAATGAGTACGTTTCATGATTTCGTCTTGTCTCAAGTTTAAATCAACTGGAGTGTAACTCATTGGAATGAGAAGGTGCCACAAGACGGGGTCTACATGATCTCTGCATGGTTTACCTACTGAATTATTCGTGCGTATTATGCCTGAAGGGATCTACATGCATTTACATGCAGTGTAAACATAAACATAACTTTACACTCTAACAGACCGCAAAAGGATTTCGACCTGTTTATATACACTGCAAAATATTAATCAGATGAATACAATAGGCCCCCGTGTATTAGGAAAATGTGATGCACTTATAGGCCTAATTAATCCTTTAGTTCTTCAAAATGAAACTCAATTTGTTCAGGGGCCTAATATTTTACAACCAGTGAGATTCTTATGGCCCCAAATACACGAGAAGTGATTTTTTTTATTAATGATGGCCATGTTGAAATTACAACATTGTTTTCAAACCACGGAGGGCTCCTCGGGTAACATCAATATGCCCAGAGGAATCCGATCATATGCCACATACGCACGGTGCTTTTACCTGCCGTGTAACCTTAAATTTAAGACAAAGCCACCTATTACAAAGCCATCCGACAAATACTTTTCAGCAATAGCCACGTGTTCAATCAGATCAATACATATTAGCAAAATTAAATCACAAATGTGTCAATCTTGCACTTGAGCTTCGATGAGACCACTCCGGCGATAAATGGCCCCGAACATTTACACGTTCCACCCGTAACCCCTGAGTTCAAGTTCCCAAGGCGACGATGTCGACAGTAGAGGTGACAACAGCTCGGGTCTACGGGCTGGGACAAAACAGTCCGAATACCGCCACACTAGCATGACTAGGAACTAGACTCACCGTGACTGCGCAGTGAATTAGGCATGTGGCCAAAAAAGTCCTTGACTGATCCCAGGTCACGGAACTTGCCTCCTACGGTGAAGAAAAACGTTCGACTTCAGAAACAATCATTGCAGCAAGTCGATGCACAAATCTAATGTATAAAATCCTTGCCAACAAGACAGGGAGACTAATTTACGCATCGTAAGTCCCAAAAGGTAGACACTTCTTCAAGAGAATATGCCTGTCAAATATTACACGGCGAATACGAGTGTGAACAAGTACGCCAGCGAAGAAGGCCTACACATAATGCATTAGACCATGATCAGACCATACAGCAAGGAACAGATACAGGTATGATCAACACCATATCGGACAAAGAACCCACTTATTATGAATTAGCAGCCGGATTCTTGTTAATTAAACATATTTCCCTTGATGCCTTCCACCAACCCTTACTCCATGTAAAATGTACAAACTCCGTGTGAAACTAGTTTTTTTTGGACTTGGAGGTGTGTGTGCCTGCGTTTATCCCTCACCTGGATACGCACCACTTATCCCCTCTGAAATTTCACCTCAGCCGTGGTCATTTAATAAATATGATTTCTTCACAGAATTCACTTTAGATGAACAGTATATGCAGTATAACGGTGAGCATATCCTATGGAGTGCTTGGTGTGAAGACTGTGATGAAAGGAGCACGAGGGTCCGTGTAGTGTGATGAATTCATTATTATTGATAGTCTTTGTCAGAACGATCATGCCTTCGGCATCGCGGCTGTTTCTGACAAACAGGCAGATTTGACACGAAACTGTTTTGAAAACGCGAACCGTACGTTTGGGGAATGGGAGATGGCGTGTATTTACATTGTGTATAACAAGATGATCCTACGATGGAATCTGACCGAGCTCTTGGTCTGGATTTAACATTGGACCCTACTAAGCTGTTAACTACAATAGCCAAGTGGTTTAAATTTCTGTCAGGAGCTAGGGTGTCGACTGAGAAAGGGAGGTGCTGATATCATATACATGACGATGTTCATAATGCGGTACAAATCTGCAATAGAGCCTGAAAGTTGACCCCTGATGGCGCACTTCCGAAACCCTTGGATAGGAAAAAATAACGTGCAAAGATTTTAGAATTTTTAATATTTTTTCGTTCAGTTATTTCCATAAAAATCCAACTCGGAAAGGGGAATTTGGAAGATATTTGCTAGTATATCAATTTATATAGAAACTGAAAAATCACTTGACCTAAAAGAGAAATATCCTGCCAAAAAATAACCCATCACTTCCGAAAATCTAAAATACATGAAGAACAGTGCAATGCGGCAGTCTCGTACACAGATGAATATTCACGGTTTGAAATTTTATGCTAGTCCGTCGGTAAAACCGAAATAAAAGTAGATCAAAATATTTTAGATAGTCTTGTATTTAGAAGTAGTAAACTTATAACGAAATTCTACTTCAATTACGAAAAATTCTAATCTTTTACCTAACCTTTGTTAACAACAACTGCGTGATGTCAATTAAACGGAATCTGGAACCCATCGACTGCAAGTAGGTAAATCTTTGCAACGTTGTACAATCTCGTTTTCACGTAAGCACGGGCAGTGACAACAAACGTGCGTGAATATGGAGACCTAGGTACGATATCGCCGGAAGTGAAAGGTCATTAAGAAAATTCGTTTTTTACATATCTCAATGTAACTTTTCCTAAATATTACTTGAGGAAGACAAAGGTAAAATTCCAAGTTGAGTGTTTCATGGGGTTGTTTTCAGTTAGGAATTTTTTTTCCAAATATTATCGAACAACATAAAACGTAAACGTAAAATCCCCATAGCAGGACGGTACAAGGGTTCCGGAAGCTCGCTGCGTGACCTTTTACTTTCAAGCTCTAAACAGAACCTTATATCGAATGGAGATATTAATGATTTTTTAACTTATTTCCCTCATGAAGTGTAGAGGGGTGTATACTGGTACTCCATCCCTGGGATTTATTCCATTATACCAATACCCTGCCCCAGAAACGTCTTTACCGTGCTGGAAGTTCACTCGCGTAAATTAATGTTATAAAATTTAAGACAGGAATTTATAACAGCAAATTCGTAAACTACTTAAATTTACATAGCCAGCCATTCCTTTTTGTTGACTAAAAAGCTGCATTAGGTCATGGTGAAAAAAAAATTATCTTGTTTTCGATCTAACTCGTATGTGCGCGACTTGAAGTCGTACAAGTTGTGTCTCGTACTTACGACGTAAATATGACTTATATCTCGAACGTACGATTTACAATACGACTGTTTCATCATGCTTGATTCACCACAATATACCGCATCACTATACTATAGTGGAGAGACTGTTACGTGGCCGGTCTCAAACGAGTGTTAAAGCAGCGGCTAGCTTTTCCGAACCCTGTTCCGCCGAAAATCATGCCCATTGTCACGACGGCCTCCACACGGAGGCTTTACTGCACTCCAAGAGTACTTGGATTTGCGACCCATCAGGAGTCATTATCTGGGTGCATTATTTCCTCTCCAAACATGCCAAACGTCACCACGGGTTACCGTCTAAATACCCCCCCCTTTTATTCATTGCTGGGGTTTATTGAGGGAGCAGGCCATCAAAATGAAAATGATTGGGAGTATTGTGCCCTGTTTTGTTCAGCATTCTATCAGACACGTCAAGCGTGTAAGCTACGTTGGGTATCGCGAATAGTACCCGGTATGCATATCAACGTACACGTACTGTACCCATGACGGTGCTGATTGGATCATGGAGGAAGGAACATCTGTATCAACTCTGCAGTGGACAGATGCACGCAGACATGACAGGCCTAGTATGACAGACTGCACTTTTTACCCTGGTTTGCAGCCGATATGCTAGTGCAGGAAGGGTGTGCGTTCAACAGTTTCACTATCCAAAATCTCCATATTTACCGAACAGAACACACCGGGGCCTCTGAGGACGAAGTGTGCGGGACGGTTTCTAAACCTCGCGGGTGATAGGGATCTAACAGACACGCATCGCCATGGAAACATCATCGGACGGAGGCACAAATGCCATAAATGCAACTTCGAAACCTAGAAGTGAGCACTTTGTAATTGTACAACACCGAATTGAGAGGTTGACGTGGACCGTTTTGAATTTTTTTTACTGGACACGATTGAAAACTGGAATCTCCGGCATGTGTCATCTCACGTTTGTTTGAACAGGACAAGGCTGAAAGGTTCTTGTTCTGATTGAAGAGACTGGGGGAGAGGTGAGGTTTCGATTAAAGGAGCCGAGATTAGTATTTTTTGAGGGAAGAGTAATTAATCTGAACTTAATGTCCAGTCATGCGTAAGGCTTGGTCTGGCGCACGTCATCTTCCTTAGATATGAATCTGGGACGTTCGTCCCAAATCTGGGTGAAAGAGGTAGAAGTCGTTTTGAAAAGCCGATTTACGAAGTAATCGATTTACATATCTGTAATGTTTTAGTTTATACTGATTGAATGCAGAAGTGCTTGCTGTTGCCGCCCACTGCGCACACACCCACCCACGAACTCGTTTTGATGTTTGAACACTACGTTTGAAATGGTTTTTTATTGACTTTACCCTTACACCGGAATAGGCCTATATTCATAAACACTGCACGGTGTATACTCAGTGCTTGTCTGAGAGCTTATGTAAAAAAAAAGTCACAATTTCCTGCTTGCTGGTACGGATGTCTTCACCACTTGATCACTGACCTTTTTTGTGGACAGTTTCCTTGAATGTTCCTTCCCATACCCAGTAATTCTCTAAACCTCTTCAGAGGGTTGGAACTTCGTGTGAAAGTGGCGAAGTCCACTCATCTTCACTTCCTGCGTTTTGTCTCCCACGTGCACATTAATCAAGTTGTACACGTGTTACGGCAGATGTAACAATCAGCCAATAATGTAATACCGGCTGATAATGTAATAACAATAGACCAATAATGTAATAACCCAAGCGACCCATAATGTAATAACAATCGGCCGATAATGTAATAACCTAAAACTGGCCGATAACGTAATAACATGGAGGGTGATAATGTAATAACATGGAGGGTGATCATGTAATAACCATGGATTTGCTTGTTTCTTAAAAGGCTTTGGGAGACTTAGGTTTGCTTCGAATTTTCCCTGCATATCCTTCTTTTACCTTATTGCTTTTGAAGTGACAATTTTTTTTCAATTTTTTTGTCATCAAACTATAACTGAATGGAAATCATCTTTTCCCAATGTATATATAACACTCAGATGAATTATGGTGACCCATTACATAAATTTTGTTCTTTTTTAGTGTTTAGGTGATTTCTATTAACAGCACAGTCACCCATTGGGCTTGATTAGCATTAAATGTTCAAACTTCAAAACTCTATGCATCTATCCCCTTAAGTACATGTCCCACTGGGTTGAAATTTTGCAAATACATGTAGCTAGAAAGGGAAGTGTCGAGGAAGAAAACTGACATCATGTCATGATGACGTCATCAGTTGACAAATCGCATGACATGAAAGGTGCTCCCTTTAATTAAAGCCCCATATATTTTCTAAAACGTGTCAAGTTGGGTAAAGACTTTGCAGACATCGCAAAAGGGATATGCTATAGACGAAAACTGACCTCATGTCACGATGACGTTATCAGTTAACATGTCGGGTGACATTAGGGGTGCACCCTTGCAAAAAGGCCCTCAATATGTCCGCCGAGCTCATTAATAAAAGTTATACACTCAAAATATTCTATATTAGAGAGTCCTGAGAGCCATGAAATTGAGGAATTGGAGAAATATGGCACTGAACCCCTGGCCCGGACTCTGGGCTTCAAATTCTGAGTAATTTGGATGCAGTTAGGTCCGAAAATGGCACTATTTGGCCGTTTTGCAGAGGGATAGTTTTTCAAAATGGCTACTTTTCTAGGCAGGGACATTTCTTCATTTTAGGGGTAGTCTGCTTCTGGTGAAAATTTCTCAAAAATTCATTGGTCAACCCCTCGAAAATTGAAAGGAAAATGAAAGGGGACATGTCAATCATCGTATTTCTGTGCAGCCAGGACACCTGTGAGAGTTGTGAGTATTTTTTAAATTATTGCAAAGTGTGGGGATTTATCATTGCAGTCTATGGGGATTTATTTGTAGTGGTGCACCCTTAGAGATGTATCTTTTAAAGCCCTGCATCTTCTGAAGTATGTCATGTCCGACTGACTTGACTCTTTGCGGGTAGTGCGAAACTGTTGTGTTATATACGAACATTAACTCAATTTTAATGAGGAGCTCATCACGTCAGAATGAATATAATACTCCCTAAGAAGCAAGCCAGAGTGTCCCCCAGCAGGTCAGCATCCAAACTCTCAGTTCAGCAGTATTACTGTGATTCCTACCCTCTAACCTCGAAAATAGATGAAAGTGAAAAATATCCTTGCACAAACCTGTCAAAATCTCATCCTGGCTCAAGCTACTCCTTTTCCACCTTATTATGTTCTTCATTGTTCTCATGTACACATAGCTTGTTTTTGAGCTTTCTATAGTTTCTTTAGTATAGGGCCTAAGAGGGATCTGCAGTGTAAACTCGAAGAAAACCAAATTCCCCAAAGCTTTCTAAGAAATAAGCAAATCTACAGTTATTACATTATCGGCCTCCATGTTATCACATTATCGGCCGGTATTACATTATTGACCGATTGTAACATTATTGGCCGTAACAACATATGCACACTACATTTCTCCACACAGGTCCTTTGGAATAAAAGGGGGCAAGTGCCGACTGGAGCGTTTTGCCGTCAAAACTCCGTATGGTTTATTATGCCAACTCAGGCTGCGCAGTCACAAATCGATTCTGCTTCCCGGCGGGTTGTTGGGACGATGTCAGTTGCAAATGACGCATTTATCAAAACGTGAAAGGAATCTCTCCGTGACTCCTAATTGTTTCGTACATTTTTACAACAGCGCTTCGTTAAACGAGATGTTTTGATAGTGTTGTTATAAAACGCACAACGTACAACGTATCCCGCAGCGCTTCTGTGATGCATGCTTCATGTCGTAAGCCTAGTTTTGTCCTGCCTCTACCAACAGCATGTAAACATGTGTTTCAAGACCACTCTGTAAGCTGCTGTAGAAGACAGTGACAAGTGCCTCAAACACTCTGGAAAAATACAAAGAAGTTTCGCTAGTTTTGAAAGCACACATCAAACTAGAAGAGCTAATTTCTTCATCTTTCGTTTTCTTTTGAATTTTAGAGCAGGCTTGGCTGACGACTTATAAAGACATTCTTCGCCCCCCATGCAAACTGGATGATCTTTCTAGAAAAAAAGGCGTGAAGCCCATCACCATTTCGAAAATCAATGCCTACTCTCCAGTGCAAAATGGAGTCAAAAGGAGTGCCTCGATTTATTTCGGAAATACAAACTGGCAATCCATTTGCAAACCATTTGTAAAGCATTAACAAACCACGCAGTTCAAATGCCACAAAATGTTCTAATATGCAAATCATGACTTCGCTAGCGCAGGCAGTTTTCGGTCTGTTTTAAGGCCTGCATGATAATGTGTTCTCATTGTTCTGTTCACACGCGGCACATATCCCATTCATTCCCCGCAGGAAGTTGCCAGTTAACATGCAGGTAAACCCATGCTTGAAATCTTTGCCTGGCAAATATATGCATTCACCAATACAAAAGTTGAGTTTGAAATCATTGAACCATCTCCAGCACTGAATAGCAATTCTTGTTCAAGAAACGCAGACGTTGACATCTCAAAAATGGAAGACAAAGATCGAGGGAACAGTTTTGATCTGCACTGGCTGTCTGAAAGGGTTGAACATCCGATCTCTGGCGCAGTTTTGAAGTTACTTTTTAAAGCTTCACAAATCACAATAGTGATTCGTTTTTAAACTTTAAACCAGTTTATTGATTTATTTTTTGAAAATGCAACACAATGGGGAAAAATATATCATCAGTGACTGTGACTGCTTCTTGTGACATGAGTCAGGTCAAGCGCTATACTGGCGGCTTTGCAACAGCACGTCCGGGAGAATATAGCCTTGGTCAAGGCGTTTGTCAGTCGTCGCAGCGCAGCGCGCATTAGCCGCTCGCTGACCTAGTACGTACCGCGTACGTACATGTAAAAAACTCAAAACTTTACAAAACCAAGAGTTCCATCGAAGTTTTCATCTCAATACTCCATTGGTTCGAAAACATCAAAAATAGTACAACCAAGATACAATGTAAGAAAGTCCTGAGAATCTATAATCTACAAATTCAACTCACCAAGTTCACAGCAGACCAAAGCTGAAGGCAGAAGTTGATTAGTACAAAGAGAGAGAGGTTAAGGTGGATGCTGTGGTCTCTCCTGCTGCCGGTCCGCATCTGACTATATCTAAGGAACTCACATGCATCAGGCCTTGTGCAATAGGGCATGACAGGATATTTACTCTGGGGATTATTTTGGAAAGGGGGGGGAACCACTCCTAGCAAATTCAGGGCAAGGTAACAAGAAATTAAATGTTAAAACCAGGGGGGCAACTCCTATACACAAGCAGGTAAAGCAAAAACAACTAAGTGAAAAGAGTTCCCTCTACACACGTATAAAATGAAATTCAAACAAATCATTCTTTAAACTTCGACCTTTGGATTGTATGTTGTTTTAGGTGAATAGAATGCATATCAAGTACAAGTCAATTGCATTTCAGACGCCATCTGCTAAACCGTTAGAGTGAAAAGCCTCTTTAGTAACAACAAATGTACACCCTTGATTGTATGCAGGATAAATAGATTAAATGGTGTAACAGGAGCGTTGTAATGAGATATGCAGAGACATTAGTGAATTGATCATAAATCATGTCTCGCAAACGAAGAGGCAAATCCTCCATCGCATGTGGTAACCAAATTCTTCCTGCTAAACGATTAATATTTTAAGAACAGCAATACAAGAGAGCAGAGCACGGCCCGTTGCAGGAAACGCCTCTTGCGTTTTACAAATCGTCATTCACCCTTTTGCTTTCTGTCGTGTGTGCTGTCGTCTCTGTGAGTTTTATTGCAATAATCTTAACGTGTGTTTGATGAATGGCGTATTTCACGAGGAGATTGGGGTTTATCTCTATGCAATTTTGACAGGGTGTACCAAAGGGTCATTCTCTAGATTTGTAGAGTGAAAATTTTAGAAACAAAGAATGAAAGAGGAAGCTAGGAATTAATACGAAAATGCCAACGTCATGGAAAATAACAGGTAGAGCATAATTGACAAAACGGCGCAGGCAACTACTGCATACACCGACATGCACACAGACGACAGCGCCCCCAGCGTTAGAGCCCCCCCCATTACATGCACATTTCCAGGGAAATTTCCACGGTTGGCAAGTTTTAGGATTATTGCCACCACCTCCCAAACTCAGATTTATGCCCCTGCTTGTGTTGTAAGGGTTAGGAGAAATCTGTCACCGGATGGTAAAGTTGAAATTGAGACTGAAAGTTAAAAAAGGTGAAGACCACATATGTGATTTGCAAAGCCATTATTTCTTTATACCTGTAACTCTTTTTTCATGTGGAGCTCGAGTATAGATCTTGCGGTATATCCGACCCATATCCTGCAGGCTTCCCAAATACACACATGTACATATACACGATACTTAAGCTTCTGTCGCTATTATTCGAATTAAACTCATTGTTACGTGTTTTTCAAGAGATTGTGCAGGGCAAAAGAGGATCCAATTTGTTGAAGGTTGGCATCACATGACCGAAACATTCAATTTTGTGAGCACCGATATGAAACTAGATTGTTCTCTTTTCACATTACAGGAACTTATCTGGATCCTCTCAAGGCCTGCGCGCTTAGTGGTGAAAGCGGCGTGAACATCGGCAAATCAGAGTCGGCCACGTACAGCAAAGTACATGAACATTGTGCGTCAGACCAGACCCACTGCGTCACGTGTCTCCGTGCTGAACGACGTGGAGCGCAGTCGGCTGAGCAACGTCATGCGGCGCATCGACGGGGAGCGGGCCTACAGCACAGCCGTCATGGACCGCCAGAAGAGACAGTTCAAGAAGTCACTGGAGAGCTTGGACCGGCACCGAAGTGGTTTGCTGCGCCACATCGATGAGGTCGTCACTAGGCCTGCAAATCTGCGGGCCAAGCAGAGCTTGCCTCTGACTCGCAGACAGCAGAGGTGTATGAGACGAGGTCACAAAGCCTGACGATCTATCAGCCGCCAATTCAGCACCCGATAGCTTTCCAAAAAAGGAAGGAACGGACAGAGCGGGGTGCAGCGGGTCCGCCACAGAACTCCCCGCTGTCAAATCGCTCTCAAGGGCCCCTTATGCACTGCAAATTCGCAGTGAGGGGACTGGGGCAGAACCCAGCGATGAGACGGGGGAAGCCAAAGGGGAGAATGTGCCCATATTTTACACAAGACTCGGTCCAGAGAAACTAAAAGAAGAAGTCCGCATGGTTAATACAAACGAAGATGCGAAAAAGGCCAAGATAGTTACTGACTAATTGAGGGCCAGCTCCAGTTTTTGCTTTTAGTTATATTTGAAAGTGTGAATAAATATAAATTTCAAATTTCTAGCATTAACTTTCCTAGTAAAATAACAGTCTGGCATTGATTGGCAGGGCCGCTTTTTATTGTGGCATTGTCTGCTCGCTGTGGATCCATTCTATCTTTTTATGCAGCAATATGTACGCTTTCTTTCCGAATCCCATCCGTTTAACCGTACTTTCCAACCGCTGATTCATTTCATTAGTGGTAATGTACATGTTTAGGTTTAAAGTCTGGTTTCAATATGGTCGTTTGTAACGCAGACGGTCCCCAAGACACGAAAAAGCAGACACGAACGGAAGAGACAGTGCCTGTCATTACATGTACACCCTAAAAGTTAAAAAAAAAATGGCGTCTGAAACTCCATGACTCTTTGCAGAAAATGTGCTCATAGATTGACTGTACCGCCTGGTGATGCAAACCTGTGTTCCAGTTTCATGCATTTCATTGATGGTCAGCCATTTAGTTGATCATAAGGGTGTAATACTTAAGCACCGAGGAGAAAATGGGCAAAATTCGTGAAACAAAGGAAGAGGGACATCGTTGTATGCCGGTCATGTCAGCAGGCGTGTTTGTATGGGAATACCACGGCAACTCGACGCAGACAGTCGGCAAAGTTGAGCCTAGCTGAACTTTGCCGATCAGGTGAATAGAATGCATACCAAGTACAAGTCTATTGCATTTCAGATGCCATCTGCTAAACCGTTAGAGTGAAAAGCATCTTTAGTAACAACAAATGTACATCCTTGATTGTACGCAGGATAAATAGATTAAATGGTGTAACAGGAGCGTTGTGATGAGATATGCAGAGACATTAGTGAATTGATCATAAATCATGTCTCGCAAACGAAGAGGCAAATCCTCCATCGCATCGATAGCTTTCCAAAAAAGGAAGGAACGGACAGAGCGGGGTGCAGCGGGTCCGCCACAGAACTCCCCGCTGTCAAATCGCTCTCAAGGGCCCCTTATGCACTGCAAATTCGCAGTGAGGGGACTGGGGCAGAACCCAGCGATGAGACGGGGGAAGCCAAAGGGGAGAATGTGCCCATATTTTACACAAGACTCGGTCCAGAGAAACTAAAAGAAGAAGTCCGCATGGTTAATACAAACGAAGATGCGAAAAAGGCCAAGATAGTTACTGACTAATTGAGGGCCAGCTCCAGTTTTTGCTTTTAGTTATATTTGAAAGTGTGAATAAATATAAATTTCAAATTTCTAGCATTAACTTTCCTAGTAAAATAACAGTCTGGCATTGATTGGCAGGGCCGCTTTTTATTGTGGCATTGTCTGCTCGCTGTGGATCCATTCTATCTTTTTTATGCAGCAATATGTACGCTTTCTTTCCGAATCCCATCCGTTTAACCGTACTTTCCAACCGCTGATTCATTTCATTAGTGGTAATGTACATGTTTAGGTTTAAAGTCTGGTTTCAATATGGTCGTTTGTAACGCAGACGGTCCCCAAGACACGAAAAAGCAGACACGAACGGAAGAGACAGTGCCTGTCATTACATGTACACCCTAAAAGTTAAAAAAAAAATGGCGTCTGAAACTCCATGACTCTTTGCAGAAAATGTGCTCATAGATTGACTGTACCGCCTGGTGATGCAAACCTGTGTTCCAGTTTCATGCATTTCATTGATGGTCAGCCATTTAGTTGATCATAAGGGTGTAATACTTAAGCACCGAGGAGAAAATGGGCAAAATTCGTGAAACAAAGGAAGAGGGACATCGTTGTATGCCGGTCATGTCAGCAGGCGTGTTTGTATGGGAATACCACGGCAACTCGACGCAGACAGTCGGCAAAGTTGAGCCTAGCTGAACTTTGCCGATCAGGTGAATAGAATGCATACCAAGTACAAGTCTATTGCATTTCAGATGCCATCTGCTAAACCGTTAGAGTGAAAAGCATCTTTAGTAACAACAAATGTACATCCTTGATTGTACGCAGGATAAATAGATTAAATGGTGTAACAGGAGCGTTGTGATGAGATATGCAGAGACATTAGTGAATTGATCATAAATCATGTCTCGCAAACGAAGAGGCAAATCCTCCATCGCATGTGGTAACCAAATTCTTCCTGCTAAACGATTAATATTTTAAGAACAGCAATACAAGAGAGCAGAGCACGGCCCGTTGCAGGAAACGCCTCTTGCGTTTTACAAATCGTCATCCACCCTTTTGCTTTCTGTCGTGTGTGCTGTCGTCTCTGTGAGTTTTATTGCAATAATCTTAACGTGTGTTTGATGAATGGCGTATTTCACGAGGAGATTGGGGTTTATCTCTATGCAATTTTGACAGGGTGTACCAAAGGGTCATTCTCTAGATTTGTAGAGTGAAAATTTTAGAAACGAAGAATGAAAGAGGAAGCTAGGAATTAATACGAAAATGCCAACGTCATGGAAAATAACAGGTAGAGCATAACTGACAAAACGGCGCAGGCAACTACTGCATACACCGACATGCACACAGACGACAGCGCCCCCAGCGTTAGAGCCCCCCCCCCCGTTACATGCACATTTCCAGGGAAATTTCCACGGTTGGCAAGTTTTAGGATTATTGCCACCACCTCCCAAACTCAGATTTATGCCCCTGCTTGTGTTGTAAGGGTTAGGAGAAATCTGTCACCGGATGGTAAAGTTGAAATTGAGACTGAAAGTTAAAAAAGGTGAAGACCACATATGTGATTTGTAAAGCCATTATTTCTTTATACCTGTAACTCTTTTTTCATGTGGAGCTCGAGTATAGATCTTGCGGTATATCCGACCCATATCCTGCAGGCTTCCCAAATACACACATGTACATATACACGATACTTAAGCTTCTGTCGCTATTATTCGAATTAAACTCATTGTTACGTGTTTTTCAAGAGATTGTGCAGGGCAAAAGAGGATCCAATTTGTTGAAGGTTGGCATCACATGACCGAAACATTCAATTTTGTGAGCACCGATATGAAACTAGATTGTTCTCTTTTCACATTACAGGAACTTATCTGGATCCTCTCAAGGCCTGCGCGCTTAGTGGTGAAAGCGGCGTGAACATCGGCAAATCAGAGTCGGCCACGTACAGCAAGTACATGAACATTGTGCGTCAGACCAGACCCACTGCGTCACGTGTCTCCGTGCTGAACGACGTGGAGCGCAGTCGGCTGAGCAACGTCATGCGGCGCATCGACGGGGAGCGGGCCTACAGCACAGCCGTCATGGACCGCCAGAAGAGACAGTTCAAGAAGTCACTGGAGAGCTTGGACCGGCACCGAAGTGGTTTGCTGCGCCACATCGATGAGGTCGTCACTAGGCCTGCAAATCTGCGGGCCAAGCAGAGCTTGCCTCTGACTCGCAGACAGCAGAGGTGTATGAGACGAGGTCACAAAGCCTGACGATCTATCAGCCGCCAATTCAGCACCCGATAGCTTTCCAAAAAAGGAAGGAACGGACAGAGCGGGGTGCAGCGGGTCCGCCACAGAACTCCCCGCTGTCAAATCGCTCTCAAGGGCCCCTTATGCACTGCAAATTCGCAGTGAGGGGACTGGGGCAGAACCCAGCGATGAGACGGGGGAAGCCAAAGGGGAGAATGTGCCCATATTTTACACAAGACTCGGTCCAGAGAAACTAAAAGAAGAAGTCCGCATGGTTAATACAAACGAAGATGCGAAAAAGGCCAAGATAGTTACTGACTAATTGAGGGCCAGCTCCAGTTTTTGCTTTTAGTTATATTTGAAAGTGTGAATAAATATAAATTTCAAATTTCTAGCATTAACTTTCCTAGTAAAATAACAGTCTGGCATTGATTGGCAGGGCCGCTTTTTATTGTGGCATTGTCTGCTCGCTGTGGATCCATTCTATCTTTTTATGCAGCAATATGTACGCTTTCTTTCCGAATCCCATCCGTTTAACCGTACTTTCCAACCGCTGATTCATTTCATTAGTGGTAATGTACATGTTTAGGTTTAAAGTCTGGTTTCAATATGGTCGTTTGTAACGCAGACGGTCCCCAAGACACGAAAAAGCAGACACGAACGGAAGAGACAGTGCCTGTCATTACATGTACACCCTAAAAGTTAAAAAAAAAATGGCGTCTGAAACTCCATGACTCTTTGCAGAAAATGTGCTCATAGATTGACTGTACCGCCTGGTGATGCAAACCTGTGTTCCAGTTTCATGCATTTCATTGATGGTCAGCCATTTAGTTGATCATAAGGGTGTAATACTTAAGCACCGATGAGAAAATGGGCAAAATTCGTGAAACAAAGGAAGAGGGACATCGTTGTATGCCGGTCATGTCAGCAGGCGTGTTTGTATGGGAATACCACGGCAACTCGACGCAGACAGTCGGCAAAGTTGAGCCTAGCTGAACTTTGCCGATCAGGTGAATAGAATGCATACCAAGTACAAGTCTATTGCATTTCAGATGCCATCTGCTAAACCGTTAGAGTGAAAAGCATCTTTAGTAACAACAAATGTACATCCTTGATTGTACGCAGGATAAATAGATTAAATGGTGTAACAGGAGCGTTGTGATGAGATATGCAGAGACATTAGTGAATTGATCATAAATCATGTCTCGCAAACGAAGAGGCAAATCCTCCATCGCATCGATAGCTTTCCAAAAAAGGAAGGAACGGACAGAGCGGGGTGCAGCGGGTCCGCCACAGAACTCCCCGCTGTCAAATCGCTCTCAAGGGCCCCTTATGCACTGCAAATTCGCAGTGAGGGGACTGGGGCAGAACCCAGCGATGAGACGGGGGAAGCCAAAGGGGAGAATGTGCCCATATTTTACACAAGACTCGGTCCAGAGAAACTAAAAGAAGAAGTCCGCATGGTTAATACAAACGAAGATGCGAAAAAGGCCAAGATAGTTACTGACTAATTGAGGGCCAGCTCCAGTTTTTGCTTTTAGTTATATTTGAAAGTGTGAATAAATATCAATTTCAAATTTCTAGCATTAACTTTCCTAGTAAAATAACAGTCTGGCATTGATTGGCAGGGCCGCTTTTTATTGTGGCATTGTCTGCTCGCTGTGGATCCATTCTATCTTTTTATGCAGCAATATGTACGCTTTCTTTCCGAATCCCATCCGTTTAACCGTACTTTCCAACCGCTGATTCATTTCATTAGTGGTAATGTACATGTTTAGGTTTAAAGTCTGGTTTCAATATGGTCGTTTGTAACGCAGACGGTCCCCAAGACACGAAAAAGCAGACACGAACGGAAGAGACAGTGCCTGTCATTACATGTACACCCTAAAAGTTAAAAAAAAATGGCGTCTGAAACTCCATGACTCTTTGCAGAAAATGTGCTCATAGATTGACTGTACCGCCTGGTGATGCAAACCTGTGTTCCAGTTTCATGCATTTCATTGATGGTCAGCCATTTAGTTGATCATAAGGGTGTAATACTTAAGCACCGAGGAGAAAATGGGCAAAATTCGTGAAACAAAGGAAGAGGGACATCGTTGTATGCCGGTCATGTCAGCAGGCGTGTTTGTATGGGAATACCACGGCAACTCGACGCAGACAGTCGGCAAAGTTGAGCCTAGCTGAACTTTGCCGATCAGGTGAATAGAATGCATATCAAGTACAAGTCTATTGCATTTCAGATGCCATCTGCTAAACCGTTAGAGTGAAAAGCATCTTTAGTAACAACAAATGTACATCCTTGATTGTACGCAGGATAAATAGATTAAATGGTGTAACAGGAGCGTTGTGATGAGATATGCAGAGACATTAGTGAATTGATCATAAATCATGTCTCGCAAACGAAGAGGCAAATCCTCCATCGCATGTGGTAACCAAATTCTTCCTGCTAAACGATTAATATTTTAAGAACAGCAATACAAGAGAGCAGAGCACGGCCCGTTGCAGGAAACGCCTCTTGCGTTTTACAAATCGTCATCCACCCTTTTGCTTTCTGTCGTGTGTGCTGTCGTCTCTGTGAGTTTTATTGCAATAATCTTAACGTGTGTTTGATGAATGGCGTATTTCACGAGGAGATTGGGGTTTATCTCTATGCAATTTTGACAGGGTGTACCAAAGGGTCATTCTCTAGATTTGTAGAGTGAAAATTTTAGAAACGAAGAATGAAAGAGGAAGCTAGGAATTAATACGAAAATGCCAACGTCATGGAAAATAACAGGTAGAGCATAACTGACAAAACGGCGCAGGCAACTACTGCATACACCGACATGCACACAGACGACAGCGCCCCCAGCGTTAGAGCCCCCCCCCCGTTACATGCACATTTCCAGGGAAATTTCCACGGTTGGCAAGTTTTAGGATTATTGCCACCACCTCCCAAACTCAGATTTATGCCCCTGCTTGTGTTGTAAGGGTTAGGAGAAATCTGTCACCGGATGGTAAAGTTGAAATTGAGACTGAAAGTTAAAAAAGGTGAAGACCACATATGTGATTTGTAAAGCCATTATTTCTTTATACCTGTAACTCTTTTTTCATGTGGAGCTCGAGTATAGATCTTGCGGTATATCCGACCCATATCCTGCAGGCTTCCCAAATACACACATGTACATATACACGATACTTAAGCTTCTGTCGCTATTATTCGAATTAAACTCATTGTTACGTGTTTTTCAAGAGATTGTGCAGGGCAAAAGAGGATCCAATTTGTTGAAGGTTGGCATCACATGACCGAAACATTCAATTTTGTGAGCACCGATATGAAACTAGATTGTTCTCTTTTCACATTACAGGAACTTATCTAGATCCTCTCAAGGCCTGCGCGCTTAGTGGTGAAAGCGGCGTGAACATCGGCAAATCAGAGTCGGCCACGTACAGCAAGTACATGAACATTGTGCGTCAGACCAGACCCACTGCGTCACGTGTCTCCGTGCTGAACGACGTGGAGCGCAGTCGGCTGAGCAACGTCATGCGGCGCATCGACGGGGAGCGGGCCTACAGCACAGCCGTCATGGACCGCCAGAAGAGACAGTTCAAGAAGTCACTGGAGAGCTTGGACCGGCACCGAAGTGGTTTGCTGCGCCACATCGATGAGGTCGTCACTAGGCCTGCAAATCTGCGGGCCAAGCAGAGCTTGCCTCTGACTCGCAGACAGCAGAGGTGTATGAGACGAGGTCACAAAGCCTGACGATCTATCAGCCGCCAATTCAGCACCCGATAGCTTTCCAAAAAAGGAAGGAACGGACAGAGCGGGGTGCAGCGGGTCCGCCACAGAACTCCCCGCTGTCAAATCGCTCTCAAGGGCCCCTTATGCACTGCAAATTCGCAGTGAGGGGACTGGGGCAGAACCCAGCGATGAGACGGGGGAAGCCAAAGGGGAGAATGTGCCCATATTTTACACAAGACTCGGTCCAGAGAAACTAAAAGAAGAAGTCCGCATGGTTAATACAAACGAAGATGCGAAAAAGGCCAAGATAGTTACTGACTAATTGAGGGCCAGCTCCAGTTTTTGCTTTTAGTTATATTTGAAAGTGTGAATAAATATAAATTTCAAATTTCTAGCATTAACTTTCCTAGTAAAATAACAGTCTGGCATTGATTGGCAGGGCCGCTTTTTATTGTGGCATTGTCTGCTCGCTGTGGATCCATTCTATCTTTTTATGCAGCAATATGTACGCTTTCTTTCCGAATCCCATCCGTTTAACCGTACTTTCCAACCGCTGATTCATTTCATTAGTGGTAATGTACATGTTTAGGTTTAAAGTCTGGTTTCAATATGGTCGTTTGTAACGCAGACGGTCCCCAAGACACGAAAAAGCAGACACGAACGGAAGAGACAGTGCCTGTCATTACATGTACACCCTAAAAGTTAAAAAAAAATGGCGTCTGAAACTCCATGACTCTTTGCAGAAAATGTGCTCATAGATTGACTGTACCGCCTGGTGATGCAAACCTGTGTTCCAGTTTCATGCATTTCATTGATGGTCAGCCATTTAGTTGATCATAAGGGTGTAATACTTAAGCACCGATGAGAAAATGGGCAAAATTCGTGAAACAAAGGAAGAGGGACATCGTTGTATGCCGGTCATGTCAGCAGGCGTGTTTGTATGGGAATACCACGGCAACTCGACGCAGACAGTCGGCAAAGTTGAGCCTAGCTGAACTTTGCCGATCAGGTGAATAGAATGCATACCAAGTACAAGTCTATTGCATTTCAGATGCCATCTGCTAAACCGTTAGAGTGAAAAGCATCTTTAGTAACAACAAATGTACATCCTTGATTGTACGCAGGATAAATAGATTAAATGGTGTAACAGGAGCGTTGTGATGAGATATGCAGAGACATTAGTGAATTGATCATAAATCATGTCTCGCAAACGAAGAGGCAAATCCTCCATCGCATGTGGTAACCAAATCCTTCCTGCTAAACGATTAATATTTTAAGAACAGCAATACAAGAGAGCAGAGCACGGCCCGTTGCAGGAAACGCCTCTTGCGTTTTACAAATCGTCATCCACCCTTTTGCTTTCTGTCGTGTGTGCTGTCGTCTCTGTGAGTTTTATTGCAATAATCTTAACGTGTGTTTGATGAATGGCGTATTTCACGAGGAGATTGGGGTTTATCTCTATGCAATTTTGACAGGGTGTACCAAAGGGTCATTCTCTAGATTTGTAGAGTGAAAATTTTAGAAACGAAGAATGAAAGAGGAAGCTAGGAATTAATACGAAAATGCCAACGTCATGGAAAATAACAGGTAGAGCATAACTGACAAAACGGCGCAGGCAACTACTGCATACACCGACATGCACACAGACGACAGCGCCCCCAGCGTTAGAGCCCCCCCCCCGTTACATGCACATTTCCAGGGAAATTTCCACGGTTGGCAAGTTTTAGGATTATTGCCACCACCTCCCAAACTCAGATTTATGCCCCTGCTTGTGTTGTAAGGGTTAGGAGAAATCTGTCACCGGATGGTAAAGTTGAAATTGAGACTGAAAGTTAAAAAAGGTGAAGACCACATATGTGATTTGCAAAGCCATTATTTCTTTATACCTGTAACTCTTTTTTCATGTGGAGCTCGAGTATAGATCTTGCGGTATATCCGACCCATATCCTGCAGGCTTCCCAAATACACACATGTACATATACACGATACTTAAGCTTCTGTCGCTATTATTCGAATTAAACTCATTGTTACGTGTTTTTCAAGAGATTGTGCAGGGCAAAAGAGGATCCAATTTGTTGAAGGTTGGCATCACATGACCGAAACATTCAATTTTGTGAGCACCGATATGAAACTAGATTGTTCTCTTTTCACATTACAGGAACTTATCTGGATCCTCTCAAGGCCTGCGCGCTTAGTGGTGAAAGCGGCGTGAACATCGGCAAATCAGAGTCGGCCACGTACAGCAAGTACATGAACATTGTGCGTCAGACCAGACCCACTGCGTCACGTGTCTCCGTGCTGAACGACGTGGAGCGCAGTCGGCTGAGCAACGTCATGCGGCGCATCGACGGGGAGCGGGCCTACAGCACAGCCGTCATGGACCGCCAGAAGAGACAGTTCAAGAAGTCACTGGAGAGCTTGGACCGGCACCGAAGTGGTTTGCTGCGCCACATCGATGAGGTCGTCACTAGGCCTGCAAATCTGCGGGCCAAGCAGAGCTTGCCTCTGACTCGCAGACAGCAGAGGTGTATGAGACGAGGTCACAAAGCCTGACGATCTATCAGCCGCCAATTCAGCACCCGATAGCTTTCCAAAAAAGGAAGGAACGGACAGAGCGGGGTGCAGCGGGTCCGCCACAGAACTCCCCGCTGTCAAATCGCTCTCAAGGACCCCTTATGCACTGCAAATTCGCAGTGAGGGGACTGGGGCAGAACCCAGCGATGAGACGGGGGAAGCCAAAGGGGAGAATGTGCCCATATTTTACACAAGACTCGGTCCAGAGAAACTAAAAGAAGAAGTCCGCATGGTTAATACAAACGAAGATGCGAAAAAGGCCAAGATAGTTACTGACTAATTGAGGGCCAGCTCCAGTTTTTGCTTTTAGTTATATTTGAAAGTGTGAATAAATATAAATTTCAAATTTCTAGCATTAACTTTCCTAGTAAAATAACAGTCTGGCATTGATTGGCAGGGCCGCTTTTTATTGTGGCATTGTCTGCTCGCTGTGGATCCATTCTATCTTTTTATGCAGCAATATGTACGCTTTCTTTCCGAATCCCATCCGTTTAACCGTACTTTCCAACCGCTGATTCATTTCATTAGTGGTAATGTACATGTTTAGGTTTAAAGTCTGGTTTCAATATGGTCGTTTGTAACGCAGACGGTCCCCAAGACACGAAAAAGCAGACACGAACGGAAGAGACAGTGCCTGTCATTACATGTACACCCTAAAAGTTAAAAAAAAATGGCGTCTGAAACTCCATGACTCTTTGCAGAAAATGTGCTCATAGATTGACTGTACCGCCTGGTGATGCAAACCTGTGTTCCAGTTTCATGCATTTCATTGATGGTCAGCCATTTAGTTGATCATAAGGGTGTAATACTTAAGCACCGAGGAGAAAATGGGCAAAATTCGTGAAACAAAGGAAGAGGGACATCGTTGTATGCCGGTCATGTCAGCAGGCGTGTTTGTATGGGAATACCACGGCAACTCGACGCAGACAGTCGGCAAAGTTGAGCCTAGCTGAACTTTGCCGATCAGGTGAATAGAATGCATACCAAGTACAAGTCTATTGCATTTTAGATGCCATCTGCTAAACCGTTAGAGTGAAAAGCATCTTTAGTAACAACAAATGTACATCCTTGATTGTACGCAGGATAAATAGATTAAATGGTGTAACAGGAGCGTTGTGATGAGATATGCAGAGACATTAGTGAATTGATCATAAATCATGTCTCGCAAACGAAGAGGCAAATCCTCCATCGCATCGATAGCTTTCCAAAAAAGGAAGGAACGGACAGAGCGGGGTGCAGCGGGTCCGCCACAGAACTCCCCGCTGTCAAATCGCTCTCAAGGGCCCCTTATGCACTGCAAATTCGCAGTGAGGGGACTGGGGCAGAACCCAGCGATGAGACGGGGGAAGCCAAAGGGGAGAATGTGCCCATATTTTACACAAGACTCGGTCCAGAGAAACTAAAAGAAGAAGTCCGCATGGTTAATACAAACGAAGATGCGAAAAAGGCCAAGATAGTTACTGACTAATTGAGGGCCAGCTCCAGTTTTTGCTTTTAGTTATATTTGAAAGTGTGAATAAATATAAATTTCAAATTTCTAGCATTAACTTTCCTAGTAAAATAACAGTCTGGCATTGATTGGCAGGGCCGCTTTTTATTGTGGCATTGTCTGCTCGCTGTGGATCCATTCTATCTTTTTATGCAGCAATATGTACGCTTTCTTTCCGAATCCCATCCGTTTAACCGTACTTTCCAACCGCTGATTCATTTCATTAGTGGTAATGTACATGTTTAGGTTTAAAGTCTGGTTTCAATATGGTCGTTTGTAACGCAGACGGTCCCCAAGACACGAAAAAGCAGACACGAACGGAAGAGACAGTGCCTGTCATTACATGTACACCCTAAAAGTTAAAAAAAAATGGCGTCTGAAACTCCATGACTCTTTGCAGAAAATGTGCTCATAGATTGACTGTACCGCCTGGTGATGCAAACCTGTGTTCCAGTTTCATGCATTTCATTGATGGTCAGCCATTTAGTTGATCATAAGGGTGTAATACTTAAGCACCGAGGAGAAAATGGGCAAAATTCGTGAAACAAAGGAAGAGGGACATCGTTGTATGCCGGTCATGTCAGCAGGCGTGTTTGTATGGGAATACCACGGCAACTCGACGCAGACAGTCGGCAAAGTTGAGCCTAGCTGAACTTTGCCGATCAGGTGAATAGAATGCATATCAAGTACAAGTCTATTGCATTTCAGATGCCATCTGCTAAACCGTTAGAGTGAAAAGCATCTTTAGTAACAACAAATGTACATCCTTGATTGTACGCAGGATAAATAGATTAAATGGTGTAACAGGAGCGTTGTGATGAGATATGCAGAGACATTAGTGAATTGATCATAAATCATGTCTCGCAAACGAAGAGGCAAATCCTCCATCGCATGTGGTAACCAAATTCTTCCTGCTAAACGATTAATATTTTAAGAACAGCAATACAAGAGAGCAGAGCACGGCCCGTTGCAGGAAACGCCTCTTGCGTTTTACAAATCGTCATCCACCCTTTTGCTTTCTGTCGTGTGTGCTGTCGTCTCTGTGAGTTTTATTGCAATAATCTTAACGTGTGTTTGATGAATGGCGTATTTCACGAGGAGATTGGGGTTTATCTCTATGCAATTTTGACAGGGTGTACCAAAGGGTCATTCTCTAGATTTGTAGAGTGAAAATTTTAGAAACGAAGAATGAAAGAGGAAGCTAGGAATTAATACGAAAATGCCAACGTCATGGAAAATAACAGGTAGAGCATAACTGACAAAACGGCGCAGGCAACTACTGCATACACCGACATGCACACAGACGACAGCGCCCCCAGCGTTAGAGCCCCCCCCCGTTACATGCACATTTCCAGGGAAATTTCCACGGTTGGCAAGTTTTAGGATTATTGCCACCACCTCCCAAACTCAGATTTATGCCCCTGCTTGTGTTGTAAGGGCTAGGAGAAATCTGTCACCGGATGGTAAAGTTGAAATTGAGACTGAAAGTTAAAAAAGGTGAAGACCACATATGTGATTTCCAAAGCCATTATTTCTTTATACCTGTAACTCCTTTTTCATGTGGAGCTCGAGTATAGATCTTGCGGTATATCCGACCCATATCCTGCAGGCTTCCCAAATACACACGTGTACATATATACGGTACTTAAGCTTCTGTCGCCATTTTTTCGTATTATACTCATCATTACGTGTTTTTCGAGAGATTGTGCAGGGTAAAAGGGGATCCAATTTGTTGAAGGTTGGCATCACACGATCGAAACATTCAATTTTGTGAGCACCGATATGAAACTAGATTGTTCTCTTTTCATATTACAGAAACGTATCTGGATCCTCTAAAGGCCTGCGCGCTTAGTGGTGAAAGCGGCGTGAACATCGGCAAATCAGAGTCGGCCACGTACAGCAAGTACATGAACATTGTGCGTCAGACCAGACCCACTGCGTCACGTGTCTCCGTGCTGAACGACGAGGAGCGCAGCCGGCTGAGCAACGTCATGCGGCGCATCGACGGGGAGCGGGCCTACAGCACAGCCGTCATGGACCGCCAAAAGAGACGGTTTAAGAAGTCACCGGAGAGCCTGGACCGACACCGAAGTGGTTTGCTGCTCCTCATCGATGAGGTCGTCACTAGGCCTGCAAATCTGCGGGCCAAGCAGAGCTTGCCTCTGACTCGCAGACAGCAGAGGTGTATGAGACGAGGTCACAAAGCCTGACGATCTATCAGCCGCCAATTCAGCACCCGATAGCTTTCCAAAAAAGGAAGGAACGGACAGAGCGGGGTGCAGCGGGTCCGCCACAGAACTCCCCGCTGTCAAATCGCTCTCAAGGGCCCCTTATGCACTGCAAATTCGCAGTGAGGGGACTGGGGCAGATTCCAGCGATGAGACGGGGGAAGCCAAAGGGGAGAATGTGCCCATATTTTACACAAGACTCGGTCCAGAGAAACTAAAAGAAGAAGTCCGCATGGTTAATACAAACGAAGATGCGAAAAAGGCCAAGATAGTTACTGACTAATTGAGGGCCAGCTCCAGTTTTTGCTTTTAGTTATATTTGAAAGTGTGAATAAATATAAATTTCAAATTTCTAGCATTAACTTTCCTAGTAAAATAACAGTCTGGCATTGATTGGCAGGGCCGCTTTTTATTGTGGCATTGTCTGCTCGCTGTGGATCCATTCTATCTTTTTATGCAGCAATATGTACGCTTTCTTTCCGAATCCCATCCGTTTAACCGTACTTTCCAACCGCTGATTCATTTCATTAGTGGTAATGTACATGTTTAGGTTTAAAGTCTGGTTTCAATATGGTCGTTTGTAACGCAGACGGTCCCCAAGACACGAAAAAGCAGACACGAACGGAAGAGACAGTGCCTGTCATTACATGTACACCCTAAAAGTTAAAAAAAAATGGCGTCTGAAACTCCATGACTCTTTGCAGAAAATGTGCTCATAGATTGACTGTACCGCCTGGTGATGCAAACCTGTGTTCCAGTTTCATGCATTTCATTGATGGTCAGCCATTTAGTTGATCATAAGGGTGTAATACTTAAGCACCGAGGAGAAAATGGGCAAAATTCGTGAAACAAAGGAAGAGGGACATCGTTGTATGCCGGTCATGTCAGCAGGCGTGTTTGTATGGGAATACCACGGCAACTCGACGCAGACAGTCGGCAAAGTTGAGCCTAGCTGAACTTTGCCGATCAGGTGAATAGAATGCATACCAAGTACAAGTCTATTGCATTTCAGATGCCATCTGCTAAACCGTTAGAGTGAAAAGCATCTTTAGTAACAACAAATGTACATCCTTGATTGTACGCAGGATAAATAGATTAAATGGTGTAACAGGAGCGTTGTGATGAGATATGCAGAGACATTAGTGAATTGATCATAAATCATGTCTCGCAAACGAAGAGGCAAATCCTCCATCGCATGTGGTAACCAAATTCTTCCTGCTAAACGATTAATATTTTAAGAACAGCAATACAAGAGAGCAGAGCACGGCCCGTTGCAGGAAACGCCTCTTGCGTTTTACAAATCGTCATCCACCCTTTTGCTTTCTGTCGTGTGTGCTGTCGTCTCTGTGAGTTTTATTGCAATAATCTTAACGTGTGTTTGATGAATGGCGTATTTCACGAGGAGATTGGGGTTTATCTCTATGCAATTTTGACAGGGTGTACCAAAGGGTCATTCTCTAGATTTGTAGAGTGAAAATTTTAGAAACGAAGAATGAAAGAGGAAGCTAGGAATTAATACGAAAATGCCAACGTCATGGAAAATAACAGGTAGAGCATAACTGACAAAACGGCGCAGGCAACTACTGCATACACCGACATGCACACAGACGACAGCGCCCCCAGCGTTAGAGCCCCCCCCCGTTACATGCACATTTCCAGGGAAATTTCCACGGTTGGCAAGTTTTAGGATTATTGCCACCACCTCCCAAACTCAGATTTATGCCCCTGCTTGTGTTGTAAGGGTTAGGAGAAATCTGTCACCGGATGGTAAAGTTGAAATTGAGACTGAAAGTTAAAAAAGGTGAAGACCACATATGTGATTTGTAAAGCCATTATTTCTTTATACCTGTAACTCTTTTTTCATGTGGAGCTCGAGTATAGATCTTGCGGTATATCCGACCCATATCCTGCAGGCTTCCCAAATACACACATGTACATATACACGATACTTAAGCTTCTGTCGCTATTATTCGAATTAAACTCATTGTTACGTGTTTTTCAAGAGATTGTGCAGGGCAAAAGAGGATCCAATTTGTTGAAGGTTGGCATCACATGACCGAAACATTCAATTTTGTGAGCACCGATATGAAACTAGATTGTTCTCTTTTCACATTACAGGAACTTATCTGGATCCTCTCAAGGCCTGCGCGCTTAGTGGTGAAAGCGGCGTGAACATCGGCAAATCAGAGTCGGCCACGTACAGCAAGTACATGAACATTGTGCGTCAGACCAGACCCACTGCGTCACGTGTCTCCGTGCTGAACGACGTGGAGCGCAGTCGGCTGAGCAACGTCATGCGGCGCATCGACGGGGAGCGGGCCTACAGCACAGCCGTCATGGACCGCCAGAAGAGACAGTTCAAGAAGTCACTGGAGAGCTTGGACCGGCACCGAAGTGGTTTGCTGCGCCACATCGATGAGGTCGTCACTAGGCCTGCAAATCTGCGGGCCAAGCAGAGCTTGCCTCTGACTCGCAGACAGCAGAGGTGTATGAGACGAGGTCACAAAGCCTGACGATCTATCAGCCGCCAATTCAGCACCCGATAGCTTTCCAAAAAAGGAAGGAACGGACAGAGCGGGGTGCAGCGGGTCCGCCACAGAACTCCCCGCTGTCAAATCGCTCTCAAGGGCCCCTTATGCACTGCAAATTCGCAGTGAGGGGACTGGGGCAGAACCCAGCGATGAGACGGGGGAAGCCAAAGGGGAGAATGTGCCCATATTTTACACAAGACTCGGTCCAGAGAAACTACAAGAAGAAGTCCGCATGGTTAATACAAACGAAGATGCGAAAAAGGCCAAGATAGTTACTGACTAATTGAGGGCCAGCTCCAGTTTTTGCTTTTGGTTATATTTGAAAGTGTGAATAAATATAAATTTCAAATTTCTAGCATTAACTTTCCTAGTAAAATAACAGTCTAACATTGATTGGCAGGGCCGCTTTTTATTCTGGCATTGTCTTCTCGCTGTGGATCCATTCTATCTTTTTATGCAGCAATATGTACGCTTTCTTTCCGAATCCCATCCGTTTAACCGTACTTTCCAACCGCTAATTCATTTCATTAGTGGTAATGTACATGTTTAGGTTTAAAGTCTGGTTTCCATATGGTCGTTTGTAACGTAGACGGTCCCCAAGACACGAAGACGCAGACACAAACGGAAGAGACGGTGCATGTCATTACATGTACACCCAAAACATGAAACAAAATGGCGTCTGAAACGCCATGATTCTTTGCGGAAAATGTGCTCATAGATTGACAGTACGGCCTCATGAAGCCAAACCTGTACTCCAGTTTCATGCATTTCATTGATGGTCAGCTATTTAGTTGATCATAAGGGTGTGATATTTAAGCACCGAGGAGAATATGGGCAAAATTCGTGAAACAAAGGAAGAGGGACATCGTTGTATGCCGGTCATGTCAGCAGGCGTGTTTGTATGGGAATACCACGGCAACTCGACGTAGACAGTCGGCAAAGTTGAGCCTAGCTGAACTTTGCCGAACAGGTGAATAGAATACATACCAAGTACAAGTCAATTGCATTTCAGACGCCATCTGCTAAACCGTTAGAGTGAAAAGCCTCTTTAGTAACAATAAATGTACATCCTTGATTGTACGCAGCATAAATAGATTTAATGGTGTAACAGGAGCGTTGTGATGAGATATGCAGAGACATTAGTGAATTGATCATAAATCATGTCTTGGGAATGAAGAGGCAAATCCTCCATCGCATGTGGTGACCAAACTCTTCCAGCTAAACGATTAACATTTTAAGAACAGCGATACAAGAGAGCAGAGCACGGCCCATTGCAGGAGTCGCCTCTTGCGTTTTACAAATCGTCATCCACCCTTCTGCTTTCTGTCGTGTGTGCTGTCGTCTCTGCGAGTTTTATTGTTATAATCTTAAGGTGTGTTTGATGAATGGCGTATTTCACGAGGAGATTGGGGTTTATCTCTATGCAATTTTGACAGGGTGTACCAAAGGGCCATTCTCTAGATTTGTAGAGTGAAAATTTTAGAAACGAAGAATGAAAGAGGAAGCTAGGAATTAATACGAAAATGCCAACGTCATGGAAAATAACAGGTAGAGCATAATTGACAAAACAGCGCAGGCAACTACTGCATACACCGACATGCACACAGACGACAGCGCCCCCAGCGTTAGAGCCCCCCCCCCATTACATACACATTTCCGGGGAAATTTCCACGGTTGGCAAGTTTCAGGATTATTGCCACCACCTCCCAAACTCAGATTTATGCCCCTGCTTGTGTTGTAAGGGCTAGGAGAAATCTGTTACTGGATGGTAAAGTTGAAATTGAGACTGAAAGTTAAAAAAGGTGAAGACCACATATGTGATTTGCAAAGCCATTATTTCTTTATACCTGTAACTTCTTTTTCATGTGGAGCTCGAGTATAGATCTTGCGGTATATCCGACCCATATCCTGCAGGCTTCCCAAATACACACGTGTACATATATACGGTACTTAAGCATCTGTCGCCATTATTCGTATTATACTCATCATTACGTGTTTTTCGAGAGGTTGTGCAGGGTAAAAGGGGATCCAATTTGTTGAAGGTTGGCATCACACGATCGAAACATTCAATTTTGTGAGCACCGATATGAAACTAGATTGTTCTCTTTTCATATTACAGAAACGTATCTGGATCCTCTAAAGGCCTGCGCGCTTAGTGGTGAAAGCGGCGTGAACATCGGCAAATCAGAGTCGGCCACGTACAGCAAGTACATGAACATTGTGCGTCAGACCAGACCCACTGCGTCACGTGTCTCCGTGCTGAACGACGAGGAGCGCAGCCGGCTGAGCAACGTCATGCGGCGCATCGACGGGGAGCGGGCCTACAGCACCGCCGTCATGGACCGCCAAAAGAGACGGTTTAAGAAGTCACCGGAGAGCTTGGACCGACACCGAAGTGGTTTGCTGCTCCTCATCGATGAGGTCGTCACTAGGCCTGCAAATCTGCGGGCCAAGCAGAGCTTGCCTCTGACTCACAGACAGCAGCAACTCCAATCGGTCAGAGGTGGAAGAGACGAGGTCACAAAGCCTGACGATCCATCAACCGCCAATTCAGCACCCGATAGCTTGCCAAAAAACGAAGGAACGGACCAAGCGGGGTGCAGCGGATCCGCCACGGAACTCCCCGCTGTCAAATCACTCTCAAGGACCCCTTATGCACCTCTAATTCGCGGTGAGGGGACTGGGGCAGAACCCAGCGATGAGACGGGGGAAGCCAAAGGGGAGAATGTGCCCATATTTTACACAGGACTCGGTCCAGAGAAACTGCAAGAAGAAGTCCGCATGGTTCATACAAAGGAAGATGCGAAAAAGGCCAAGATAGTTACTGACTAATTGAGGGGCAGCTCCAGTTTTTGCTTTTACTTATATTTGAAAGTGTGAATAAGTATAAATTTCAAATTTCTAGTAAAATAACAGTCTAGCATTGATCAGCAGTGCCACTTTTTATTCTGGCATTGTCTTCTCGCTGTGGATCCATTCTATCTTTTTATGCAGCAATGTGTACGCTTTCTTTCCGAATCCCATCCGTTTAATCGTACTTTCCAATCGATAATTCATTTCATTAGTGGTAATGTAAATGTTTAGGTTTAAGGTCTGGTTTCCATATGGTCGTTTGTAACGCAGACGGTCCCCAGGACATGAAGACGCAGACACGAACGGAAGAGACGGTGCATGTCATTACATGTACACCTAAAAGTTGAACAAAATGGCGTCTGAAACTCCATGATTCTTTGCGAAAAATGTGCTCATAGATTGACAGTTCGGCCTCATGATGCCAAACCTGTACTCCAGTTTCATGCATTTCATTGATCTTCAGCTATTTAGTTGATCATAAGGGTGTAATATTTAAGCACCGAGGAGAACAATGGGCAAAATTCGTGAAACAAAGGAAGAGGGACATCGTTGTATGCCGGTCATGTCAGCAGGCGTGTTTGTATGGGAATACCACGGCAACTCAACGCAGACAGTCAGCAAAGTTGAACCTAACTGAACTTTGCCGATCGTGCGCGAGCTGGTTTGTGTTTGTCTGAGTTGTCAGCGAGACCAACATCATGGATGCATCCGATTAGCTTACACGTGTAAATCAAACTTACACGTGAGCGTTCGTTCAGCCATCACGTGATCCTCGTGCTTGCCCTGGTGTCAGCCACTACTACCCCGGCTGGCGAGCGGGTCTCTGGAGGTTGCCGGAGCGTAATGACGTTACAGATGGACTGTTCGTGCATGGACGTCCATGATAGAACGTGGCGAGGACTTGACCTTTTCCCAGAATGCTTTGGCGAGTACACTGTAGCGTTCGATAACCCTCATTTCGAGGCTTCCTTTGCGTTTAACACTGGTGTATTCAGGGAAGCTAATCGAACGCACCAAATGTTTCCATTTGTGGGCGTTGCAGTTTGCGTCTTAATTGCGTTGCTCTCTGCGTTTCTTACATCGATGTGGAAACCATTCTCTAGTCCATGGGAGTAAAATTGGGATTCTTTTTCTTGAATGATTGTTCTTTTTTAACTAAATGATCAAATACATCCTCAACAAAAGGGCCATTACCATACTTCTAAAGTGCTGGAGTTTTCAGTTTTCACAAAACGGTTTGCCCCCTTCCCGCTGGATATCCCCGTCATCGCATTTCAGACTTCTAGTGGGTTTGATAATTGAGTTACACTGTCGCATATCAAGTCGCTGAGCCATAATCCTTCCTGATACTAAGACCATTAAAATCCATTTCGGGCGATTTTAAAGATACATTAAGGGACAGACCATTAAGGAAAGTTTTGAAAGCTTTTCAAATTTTTATTCGCACACCTTTCCCCTGAAGCTGTTCTGCAGAAAGTATTTATATCCATTTAACCCTTTAGTTCCTATTTTTCACAATATTCTCTAATGAGCAGATATCAATATTGTGTATATGTACAGGTGCTAATGGGTTAATTTAGTGCATACCGTATAAAATGCCATGCAATTTTGTTTTTGTTTGTTTTTTTACTCGAAAGTTCCCCTTCAAAAGAACGTATAAAGAATGTTATGGCTGCCACAAATCGGTTTTCCCATTTCTGCTGCCGGTCGTTCCGTTTGATCTTCCCGCAAGGGAAAATCCCCAACCCCCTGTTATCCACTTTCAACACTGCGCCATCTTCAAGTATTCACAAAATCTTACAGTGGTCTCGAGCGCGTTCTTTTTTTTTTCTAATTATTTAGATCAAACTCCATTTCAGGTTTTAACCAGTTTTGGCAGAAATACATGCTTGCTGACAACATCAAAACTTCGTCTAATGTCGTTACTGCACAGGTTCAAATTTGCGGGTTGAGGCCCGTGAAAAACAAAGACAAGACGCATTGAGTGTCAAATGTCACTGTAACTATAGTTTCATATAACAAAGGTATGCTTTATTATTTTCTCGATCTAAATATACTTTATAGAGCGTGTGTTACCGAAAAAGCGTGTAGTATCGCCATAATTACAAGTCTGCCATGTTGCCATCAAACTTTCAGGGAAAGTTGGGAACCTACAAATATCCGTTAAAGGACGTTACAATAAGGTTAACACATTATACACTTTATGAGGCCTATGCATTACATACAAAGATACCCACTTTCAAAAAAGGGCACCAAACCTGTCAACCACACTTCACCTCTGCTTTTTTACTTTATGAAGTTACACACTCTCGCCCGTTAAAAAAGAGTTGATGATGAGCTTTCACCAGGAACTTTATGTTCTGTGCAACTTGTCACAACTCTTAGACGTATAAGAAAGCTATGTGCCATCACTTAGGTTGCCCTATAAATTAAAAGTGCACTTCAACAAATTTGAAATTGCCCACGTCTTCCCTGCCAAATGAGGATACTGCAGCTGTGATGTCATTATCTAATTGGTGCATCCAAAATGTGCACAATGGAAAAGATTTATTTCAGCGCCACCAATATACCAAAGTAAACAAAATTTGCGACGGTAAAAATATCCATTTGTAGGAACAGCATCCAACGTGGCATTGCATGACTATTTAAAAAGGTTGTGCTTACATGTTCTTATATTAATAACATATTATATGGTATATTAATGCATGCAGTATCGTGCGATAAACTGCCAGACGTAGCTGAAATTGTCTACACAATATAAACATTGGCTGAAAATATCAACCTCGTTCCTTGTCATTAAACTTACTTTATAAACGAATTTCCATGTTATGTTTTCAGTCAGGCAGTGTCAGCCTGTGTACAGCCTTTTTACGAAATTGTCTACAAAATGATGTAAATAAACCTTTTACAATCTCAATACCGCTTGTGTATAAAAGTGTGGTGTTTATTTCAAGTATCAAGTTAACTCTCGATAAAAAATGTATACATGTAATAGTTCAGATGAGACGGACAGGACCCCGTAACAACAGCCGTTGTGCATGAAACGTTTGCCAAAGCATTTGTCTTTTGTTAATTAGCATTAAAACTTCAATCACCAATCATCAAAACTGGAAAAGAAGATAAATTTTTTGCATCCTTCCGTTTTACAAGTGACTGTAGAGGACACATGCTACAAACGCATACATTAAAATTGGAGACTTTTAAAAGTTCCATTAACGACCACTATCTTGTAATTTACATACATTGCATGTATATACCGTGGTTGTTTTGTCAGTCATGTCGAAAACCACCCATTTGCTTTCACCGTTTTTATGTTGTTTTCAAAATGCTTTTTAAATGCATGCATACACAAAATTTCAAACTATAAGGATGCACCCTCAAGCTCGTCCATAACATTTTACCACATACCGTGGTCGCTTCTGATTTTTTAATTCCTTGCTCCCAAACGCAATTGAGGATTCGATGATGACGGCCCTCCTTAGGTCTGCTTGTCGTTGATTTTATCAGTCGTCATAGGAACGAGCAATTTGGCCCGTTTTGATACCCGGAATCGGACAATTGGAATCAGCAATACCATTCGGTCCTACCCACCCCCGACATAACCACTGAATTTCGGATATACTGTATACGAACATGATTGATTCCAAAACCGTTGCCGGGTGTGGAGGTTTTGGCTAGATACTTGGGCCTATTTTAACCTATCCTAAAGTGCTACCTTATTTTTAATATTGCTCAATACACATGTATGCTTATATACTTGAGATGGGCGATGCATCCCGACTCCCTTCACTTTATGACCGTTTTTGAGCCACAAGTTTACACCCCCTCCCCCGAAAAAACAAATACACATACAAGGTACCAAAGCTACAATTAAAGTAAGAACTAGAGAAATGTAAGATATCATTGCTGGGGAATATCCAAAGTCTTGCTGTTTTTGATACGGAGTTCTTTGTGCCATTTTCAAATTCAGAGCCGAAATGTCCATGATCTTCACTTGACCAGAGCACCCTTATAATTTAACTCTCGCTAATCACGTACCGGTATTTTGACAATACATGTATTTGTAATTATTTTCATCGAATTTTGTAATGGGACGGACCAAGAAGTGGGTTGACAAATGCCTAGTGACTTGAAACTAGAGGGTCCGGTTATTGTGAGAATTTTCATAATAATGGTACACAACTCATGCCATTAAAAGTATAGCTGCATTGTAATGTGCATGCATGACACAATAAGCATATTCTCAAGTTTTTTCTGGGTTTACAATTCTGACCTATTAGCCGAGGTTTACCGTATAGCAAAATAAGTAAACGCCAATCCCTTTAACCTTTACACAGCCAGGTTGGAACCCGACCCATCCCCCACGTTTTCATTGATATTGTTGCAAATACATTTTTGTAAAACCCATCGATTTCAATTTTATGAAAATTGGACTCACAATTTTCGCAAACCACCTTTTCCCCCGAGACATGTCCACCAAAATTTAATGTGAACTTTTCCAATGACGTGTTCAACGGACGCTTTCCGACGCTCTTGAGGTTGCGAACCATAACAACAAACATCACGTTGTGTTGAAATACAGCTTCTAAAAAACTTCACCAAAAAAATCAGATGCACTCAAACGCCATGTTTTTGAATGCACCACGAGTTTTAGATTGATCTAGCATGGGACGGCCGAGTTCTTGGGGCTTATCCCCCACATACACAAACACCACCTGTGAGATGGTCCGAAAAGAAAAACCTGGTTCATTCAGGGATAGTAGCAATATTCTTTTAAAAAGTAAGGTCTAATACCAGTGCACTGACGATGACGTTCAGTAACAATCATGACTTGAGTATCGTCGGATTGGGAGTTGTTCTCAATGAGAGCCTTTTTGTTATTTTATTACAGTGAAATCAAATCGTCGCTTGTCGCCATGCTATGTGACTGGAAATAAAGTGAACATGCATAATTCAGCTATCTAACCGATATTGCCTAAAACTATATTTTGTTTTGACGCGCTTAGTATATAAGTGTTAATTTGAACTACTAAATAACAAACACAAACGGGTAGAAATGAGTTACGCCGCAAAATGAATGATTATTGGTTAATTCTTATGTTTACTTAGAATCAATTTTTCTTTATTTTTTTGGTTTCATACCTTGACAAAATAAATATTTTGTCATAGTGTTGAGTAAAATTTGTTAATTTGTTCACTTCTGATTGTTTTCATTTTGAAAACAACGATCGGGTGGTAATACAAAATCAAAATTATAATGGTTATAAAATATTATGAACATTGCTTCAAATGCGATTATAAACCATTGACATACATTTGTATAACAATTAAAATACCTGAAAACTTAATCAAAGAAGACATTTTCAAATTCTCGTCAAAAACACAATACAAGACGCACTCATATTTCAGCCAATAAAAATCCAGCATCTAAATGACGTCACAGCGTGTTGGAATTATGTCTATTGTCTTTGGATGGTCATAAAACCCCCAATACCTTCATATTAACACAAATAAATACGCCAAACAATTTTGGCGCAGTTTGACCTTGAGCTGGCTCACTGTACGACGTGACAGGCGACGTCGTGTATACAAACCGCGTAATGGCAATGGCAATCACAGACATAACGCAAAGTCTACAAGTGCATTTAGTGTGACTTGTGTGTGGTGCAGTTAGATAGCATGTGTTTGTTTACATGTGCTCTCAAAATACGTTCCGTCTTTAATGCTGCTATGGTCTCTTCTTTTCAAATGTTGCAGCCGCAAAATTGTTTCGAATCTGCATGAGCAAAATTTAATAAGTAAACAGAGGAAGTTTCATAATCGATAATGGCTTCCTTGAATTTTATCGCTGGAATATTCTTTTACTGTGCATAATTAAATTCCTTATACCGAGGGTTTGTTTTGGGCACGCTTTTTGATATAGTCACGAGCTGTTTGTTGCACAGACATATAAACGCATAGACCACCAGGTCCTATTCAAAACTACAGGAGTTTCTCGTGATCTGCGCGGCGCCCGTCTAAAATCAAAACTACGGGGCAAATTCACCCCTTGATATAGGAAATTTACGCACAGTTAAAGAATTCCAGCTATAAAATTCTACGAAGCCATCTTAATTGTAAAAAACACTCTTACTTAATCTGGCCCAGAGGGATTCAAAACAACAGTGCGGTTGGAACAGTTGAAAAGAAGAGATAGCTGTACCCGGCCGGGAAGAGCAAAAAAGGAGAACATATTTGGGAGCACGTGTAAAAAAAGTACAGGCACTGAACGTGCTGCCATCTATCGTTTCGCCGTTGTTTGGCCATACTTTTTAAAATCATAGGTATACACCCAAGGCTTGGCGGTCTGTGCGTTTTTAACACATTAATAAATTGCCGCATGGTGGCTAAGCTTTTGCTCCATGTATGTAGAATGGGCCTGCTGATTGGCTTCCTGATAGACATTAGTTACAGCATTTGAACAAATACTATGCTCTTGTCACAATCTTGCTTAAACAATGTACAATGTATGTAGATTTTGCAAGGTCAGCTATTGATGTACATTGTTTACACATTGTATTGTAGGAAATAAAATCCTTACAAAATAATAACCAGAGGTTTTGAGGGTCTCATAGAGTCTGTAGTATTCATTTTTGTTTGCCTGAAAGTGTCCTAAAACCACCCATATCTTGTATTCCACATCAGCTTATATATTAAGTTTGTAAGATGCCTTAGTGATCAACTCAGGAGTTTCAAGATATTAAGAAAGATTGGTTGAAAGGTCCTGTAATCAGGAAACTGTTGCTAAGAAATCTGGGATTCAAGGAAATTCTGGACAAATCTCACCCCTTACATGACTTCTCAGAAGCATTTTATAGAAAATAAAGACAAATGAAAAGCAATTTATATACAAAATATATGTACATTTTGATTGTATCATGGTTATGCAGTGTTTCAAAGGATTAAAGAAAATTACAGTGAAACCAGTTTCTAGTAATGTACGTCCAGTACATGTGCTTATGTATGGCCAGAGCTACATACATGTGATAGAGTTAAAGTCATAAAAGCCGACCTCCAATAATAATACAGCAGTAAACAGAGATTAGGTATTACCCCCTTAATTAACTAAAATCAGTATCTTCAAGATGTACACACGAACAGTTACAAGTAAAATAAATGATGCTCTTGTTGCAGTGCGCTTAAATAGCCCGACTGGAATTCTTGGAAGTCTTTTGATAGTCTCATGAGGCCTTGCGATGATTTAACTACAAAACTGACCACAAATCTAACACTGAGGCCAGCAGAAAGTTTAATTCTGCGTCAGCACACACCAGCATATTCTTCTCAAACTAAGCAGATTTACGTGTGACCAAGTTCCAGTTCGTCAGCCCAGTGTCCAGTGAAGATGACTTGAAACTTGCCCATTCACTTAAGTGTTGCACATGGCCCACTGTTTCTTTGGCAGTTAAATCGCTAGATGGCTGTAGTCTGTAGAATAAGCAATTACATGTATTTTGATAAGCATCACCCAAATCAATTAAATCATAGAGACAAAGGGGCTTGAGCTGTGGGTGAAGTACCTGACTTTACAGTTTCACCCCATTTCACTTTGCCCTAATGGGGGGGGGGGGGTTGCCAAGTGGATGCATGTGCTCCCTCCATTTGGAATCTGTGAAAAATAACTATGCAGCTGTAACTTCTTTTCTCGTTTTGCCCTGAAAAAAATGTGTGCCCCCCAGACATGCCACTTATCCTCAATTAATTTGCACTATACCCACTTTGCCCCATTTCACCCTACAGGTTACCACTTCACCCCCGGTGTAAACGTTATTACTTTTAGTTTGAACTTATAGGCAGATGCTGCAACCTGGACTGTTAATGCCCAAAAGATTCCAATTTAGGAAATTTGCCAAAGAAAAGCTTACATGTACATAATCGTCAATAAGATCTCTGCCTACAAGCCTATGCAAAGTAATGCAATACAGAGTAACATGGCCAGGCAACAAATTTATCTAATTCTTTCGATTTGGCAAAGTCAGCGATGGTCTTTGCCTTTAGGAGCGAAGTTATGTTGAAAAGAGTTGTAATGCACATACTTAGTTGCATCAAAATATACTAGTTATCGAAACCTTTGGTTTACTTCAACTCTTTATCGATCACGTAATGTGAATATTGCATTTGTAATGTCAAGCAATCTCAAGTATCAGACAGTGCACACTGGTAAGATGATCTCTCGCTGCCTGGTGATGTCTTTGTTGTGTTTTTTTTAATTAAAATTCAATTTTGTGTTCCTGTCTAATTTACAGGTCAAGTCTGTTGGTAATGGATTCCAAAAACTTTACTGCTCCTATCGTGAAATGTTTCAAATGGAAGGACTGAAATGGAAGAAAAGACCGGGGTCGATCCATGAGAGACTATGGGGGAAAGTTTGATGACAGTTGAAATCTTTCATTAGTTCCATTTTATTATCAAATCCACTGTCACAGGGCTAAGGGTGAATTCCACCAAATCATTGTATTTATGCGCGCGAACTCATTAAAATTTAATTTTCCCACGGGATGTTTACAATAAGACATGTCAAAATCAGGAAGAATCATAGAAATATTTCTATAAATCTCGAATTTGGGACTGATTTCCAGTTTCCAGTTTGGGTTATTTCTTTCACAAAAAGCCCCAGATTGCGGGCCTCTTTTGGATAGAGGCAGGCAGCTATATTCAGAGCTAAGCACATACACGAACCGTACAGTATAGTTTTACTACTATTTTAGGGGTATCTTTGGGGAAAGGCAAGTAAAATAAAAATTGTGGCTGACCCCCATAAAATTGAAACAAAAGTGATCATCTGGCCATAACTGAATTTCCATTGAAAAATGGAGGGCACCCTCTTCCCAAGAGTCAACAGGTGGCGCTATCACTGTTTTCTATGGGGCATATTTGGTGTAATGCAATTCTGACGTGTTAATCCACACCATCTATACAGAAGGGGCATTTGTTATGCCAAATTTGTCATTTAGTGATTTTACATCTGAAATCATCATAGGGGCCTAATTCTGTTGGGGGCTGCTCGTTGCTATCAACATTTTCAAAAACAATCAAGCACAACCTGACAACTCAGTGGGCCAAAGTGGAAACGGAAACCTTGTACTAGTGGCCATAAAGACAAGGCAAAAGGCAATTTTCAGATTCAAATGGGGCAAGGTGACCAACACCCTGTTGGCCTACACAGGCCCAGGCCTGAGTCTTATCGCAAATACTGCATGAGTGATTTTGCACAATAGTAGAAAGGCATTGTGGGAAGGAAAAGGGGCAATGCTTGCTCCTTTTTATTTTGTATGGTAATCGAGTTCACAATGTTCCACAAGAACTTACATGATTTGTTCGGGAAATGCCTCCGCTCCTTGTGCGTCTTGTCGTTAACTTCAAAGGTACAGCGGGAATCGCTTTCGGGCTGTGACTGTCCCTCGCTGAACACGGTGCTTTTGAAAGCGTTCTTGCTGTGTTTCCGCTCGGCTCTGCACCAGTCCTGCCGACTATTCATCTCCACCGTGCACCACGATTCTCGTTGCATGTTGATCTCATACATGTTTGACTGGTGACTGTCAACGCTCTGGGCGGTATTCTTGGACATGTTGTAGAACTTTTTCAAAAGTCTGGGAAAGAAATCTAGGCCTACACCGTACACATATAACCACTTCGTACAAGGTGAATGCTTCAATATTGTCAATTGAGGACGCTCTTTATTTACACATAGCAACCGGTCCCACGCTCGTTAGCAACGGTTGATCATTATCCTCGCCGTGCAATCAAAAGAGGGCGTTATTGACAACCTGTTGGTTAAGTCTATGATTGGTACCACAGACCGCAGACAAAAACGCATAGACCGCCAAGTCTTGGGCGTATACCCATGATTTTAAAAAAGTATGGCCAAACAACGGCGAAACGATAGATGGCAGGACGTTCAGTGCCTGTCCTTTTTTTACACGTGCTCCCAAATATGTTCGCCTTTTTTGCTCTTCCCGGCCGGGTACAGCTATCTCTTCTTTTCAACTGTTCCAACCGCACTGTTGTTTTGAATCCCTCTGGGCCAGATTAAGTAAGAGGTTTTTTTTTTTCAATCAAAATGGCTTCGTAGAATTTTATGGCTGGAATTCTTTAACTATGCGTAAATTCCCTATATCGCGGAGTGAGTTTGCCTCGTAGTTTTGATTTTTGACAGGCGTCGCGCAGGTCGCGAAAAACCCCTGTAGTTTTGAATAAGACCCGGTGGTCTATGCGTTTGTATGTCTGTGCAACAGACGGCCCGTGACTAAATCAAAAAGGGTGGCCAAATTCACCCCTCGGTATAAGGAATTTAATTATGCACAATTAAAGAATATTCCAGCGATAAAATTCAAATAAATATCTTCAGAGGTCATCGGTTAATGAATGGAAATTTGAAAATCATGAACTGGGCTTTAATTTGAAGTGCATTTGAAACGCCTGAGATTCTCGTGAGTATTTTTCCTGATGTTTTGAAGTTAGGGTATTTATCTATTCCACCATTTTCCATGTATTTCTGCGCGCGAGCTCATTGATATTTTGTGATCCCACGGGGATATTACAATAAGACATGCCATAATCAGGAGGGAACGTGGAAATATTTCTATAGATCGCGAATTTGGGACTGATAGTTTACTGTTCGGGGAATTTCTTTCACAAAAAGCCCCAAATTGCGGGCCTATTTTGGGTAGAGGCGGGCGGCTACATTCAGAGCTGAGCGCATAGTGTTACTGCTGAAAAATGGAGGCCAAGCTCTCTACGAGAGTCAACAGGCGGCGCGGCACCATTTCGGTCCGATTTTGCGCTGTTTTCTATGGGCACGTATTTGCTGTTGTGCAACCATAAATAACCTGTGAAGAGCAACCATAGGCTGAGTTTGGGCGGCTTGTTCTTGTATGTTCACGAACAGCTCAATTTGGTGCTCGTTAGTCGGACGCTCGAACGCCGGGAACGTACAACCAGTCATCGCTGGTTGTTGCATGCAACATGGTGGCATCCATGTACGTGCTTTCAAAGTAAACTTTAGAAAATTGGACAGAGTTATTTTCTGTTTAAAAAAAGGAAAATTCATTTCTTTGTTATGGAAAATAATTGTTAATTTTGTAAACTTTCCATTGTCTCTGGCTTCGTAAGCCATTTCGCTATTTTTTTTGCGGCTGGTTCAAAAATAAACATCTCACGAGTTCTTTCGTGTGTTCCTGTAAAACCCTGACGAGGAGGTGGTGTGTGATCCTGTTCTGAGAACAGTGTTCTGAAGTCGTGTTCCCGCTAGCGCTGTTCGAGCGCGAGAACAAGAAACCCGTGTCAAGAACAGGCCGCCCGAACTCGAGCATAGAGACTACGCTCTTGCGGCCTCTATTGTCGGTCTATAGATATTTTTAATGAGTCTGTAGGAACAGGGCGACGTCTGTAAGGGTGCGTCTATTTTCCAAAAATGTGAGGCGACAACAGGACAAAGACTCTACACTGCAATAGCACGACGCGACAGCTCGCCGGCATGACGCAAACGTGCGTTGCGACGGCACAACGCAACAGCACAATGTGCAAACAAGACGACACGACGCAAGGCTCGATCGGACGCCAAAGTGCGACACGACGGCAGGATAATACGATGCAACGACACGACGCGACGGCACAATTATATGCTGCATAACAGTCACATAGCATGGCGACAACCGACGATTTGATATCACTGTAATAAAATAACAAATCTATTTTGGCCGGCATTGAGAACAACTAACAATCCGACGATACTCAAGTCATGATATGATGTGACATGATTTACAGACGTAGTACACTGCAGGACCTAGACCTTCAGGGTTAATAAAGCCTTGGACGTAAGGCTTGTGGGTCAAAGTCTTGGCCTTGAGGATCAAACCCTTTGCTCCAACACTGGCTTGTACTCAGATTGACGTGTGAAATGGCATAAAACGATGACGCGATCATGTGATGTATACAATTTGAATATTCAGTGACAACCTATCTTGCATCAAGTTACATTTTGACAATTTGAATTTGCAACAAAGGACAGCTTACAATCAATTTCTTTAACGTAAACCTTCAACGAGCACCTTTCTGTCTCAGTTAACCTTAATTTCAACTTTGTCTCAAGATTTTCAAAGGGTGTTTTATTGCCTTTTTGTTTTTCATGCTACGAGTTTTCCGAAATTCATGGCACAACTGTGATGCTACCCCGGGAGAAATCCTCAACGCAAGATAGGATTGATAGGAAGAAGCGCACTGACATTTCACACTACTGAAAATACGACAACTTAAGGTCCATATGTTAAAAATGAATTATAACATGACAGGAAATTTACTCACTTTTCAATTACATATTTATAGAGAAGAAATTCACTTTAAGAGGCACCATTCAAGGGGCAGGGGAATGTGTCTTGAGAACTACACCACAAATCAGATCCACCACTTAACATATTATTTAGCAGAACTATTGGGGTCATGATCCAACCTTCGGCTGTCATTTTGTGCAAATAAAGAAAACGCCCGCCCCCCCCCCAAAAAAAAAGGAGAAAAAATCGCGTGCATTAACATAATAGTTCATGCGTGTAGACGGGTGTCCAGACGTGCACGATACGGGCACTTGCCCGTGTTAATGCGCGCGTTTATAAAATACTAAGGAGAAGCTGTCCGGAAAAAACATTTCATGTGGACGACCATTGTTTTATGTGTATTTTTGGCCACGTCATGCACTACTGTAGCGTTTTGGTAACTCAGTCTTTACGCAGAAACATTCTCTATACAGTAAGGTTAATGGTTTTGTCTCCTTAAGATGATATGAACTACCAAACGCAACTTTTTTGAAATGGCCAAATGGTTGAGGGCGCGGTTTTCACATCGATAGTCGGTGGGTTCGAATCCCAGCGGTATCTTTTTATTTTCCCAGCGCTTGCTGTCAGACAGTAGCTATAAGAGACGCTAAATTCACCCTGTCAAATACCATCAGTACCTTAGCCTACCGGGTAAGCTCTTCTGTTGGGACTGTCCGCGAAGTCCAGGTGAGCGCCTTAGTACAGGTTCGAGACATATGGCCGACTCGGCGGCCAGGGCTTAGGGGCTTGTCTCGTTTCCTCCCTTGCATGGTCGCTCAAACCCTTTTGGGTTAAATGGATGGGCAGGAAGGAAGTGCGGTGGGCCGGGAACCTGAGACCCAGAAGAGTCCTATATGGAAGCCGGTAACTGCGATTCGTAGCGAATTTCAGGAGTCCGTGCGCCTGAAAGCTTGGTCAACACCGCATAACTTTTGTTTCCCCCCCCCCGCCGCATTTTTTTTCACGTCCCACAAGGCAATTTTCTAGGTTTGAATACAGTGACCAAAGGGATTGATGCTGTTTCAGGCTTCATTTGTAATCTTAATCTCCTACATAGAAAATAAAAATGGATCCCAACCGTGTTCGGGTTACATTTCTTCTATTATAAGTGATCTCAATATAAAAGCAGTAGCGTATCTAGTGATTGTTTATGGTTAAGAAGTAACAGATCCAAGGGTGGCACAGTTGGGCGGAGTAAAGTAATCACGTACATATAACGGACAGCTTTGTTTTTGATAGTACTGGCACTCATCTCAAGCATGTAAAATGTTTTGAAATCTTTTATTTTATTCTAAAAACGTACAATTAAAGATGAAATTCCTTCCTTCTTTTCAAGTCAGCGCCATTTAGTAACTTGAGCAAATTTCATTTCCATATTCAAGGCTGATAGATTGGGAATTAACAACCACTGGCTTGTCTGAAAACGTTTGGTCGATTCAAATATTTTGACTGGTGGGTGTAATGTGCTATTACAAGATAGGAGAGCGATTGGCTGCTTGCCCAAATTTTGAAACTCAAAGGCCTGATTGGTCCAGCATAGAGTTTAAGTTTCAAAACACGAGTACTGTACTGCGCCCAACCCCGGTCAAGGGCAAACCTTGTTTGCAAATTTCGAACCTACAGTTGGCAAAACCCTGACGCTTATCAGCGCAGCAGAAATTGACCCTAGCTTGCAGTCACATGCGATTATTTCCAGCAGTTGAAAAAGTTGGAAATTCACTGACGTTAGCCTAACGGCCAAACTACGCAGTTATGCACTATAAGCCCTAAGGTCATAGGCCCATAACCTGGATGAGAGACAACCTTTTCCAATTTATCACCCCAAACCGATATTGGAACCTTTTTCCCCTCTGTTTTACACGTTTGGGGGAAAATTGTCAAAACTGGCATTTTCTAAAGGATGCAGGAGACTAAATAGGCCAAAAACTGTTTGCTCTCGCAAGCCAAATCACAATTTGTGTGCACGCAAATCCTCTACGAAAAAGAGCATTTTGCGGCCCAGGAACTTGAAGATTTGTAGAAAAGTCAAATTTAGACGGTTAACTTAAAGTGTATACAAGTTAGCGTCTCAGTGATATTTGGAAGATATCTGTGTCTGAAAACGGTCTATTTTTCGGGAAGTGTAGGCATCAATATTTCAAAATGGCGAGGGGCCTCAAAACTGCATTTCAGGGTTGACCTTACGTGGAAATAAATATCTTCAGAGGTCGTCGGTTAGTGAATAGAAGTTTGAAAAGAAAATGAAAAGACTTTCAATTTAATTTACAAACACGCCTTCTTTTGTTCCGCTCAGAGCCGATAGACCTGTACGAGCTTGCTAAAGTAATATGCGGATCTGATGGGAAATGGCCAAACAGAGTTAAAGAAAAGACACTGTCACAATAATAGTAGGATCTACAGCACTAGTGCTTTATTTTAAAAACACAGACTGATATCACTGAAAGTGTGATGGTAACCGAGGAAGACTGGACCGAAGGAAGACTGAAGAGGGAATATTCTGAGAGTAATAATTTAATGCAGGCTGGGTGGTAACTACCGAAATCCGTGGTCAAACTTGCAGTAGTACAATTGTTGAGAGGTATTGCCTGGAGGGGTGGGAGTACTGCTTGGAGATTGCCGGATGGACCACAGAGAAATATCTATAAGGTTACAAATCTACCACAAACGGGAACTTCATCAACAGTCTTAAAAGAAATTGGTCAGAAATTGGAAGAAGGATCGGCCAGATAATTAAGGAGTAAGAAATTCTAGGATTATACTTATTATGTGAGAGCAGTTCCTATATGTAAATTTTGCTCTCTTTTGTTTTCTTTTTTTAAAATAAAATATGACATACGCTACTAAATTCAAATTTATGAATTTATAAATTATAGCGTACATAAGTGGCATCTACTCAAGTTAAAGCGGTCTCTTTTGATTATTTCAAGATAACTTGAAAAACTCTCGACACTCGAAGCCTTTGATTAAGGCTTTTGACATGTCTTTTCAATGATTCCAAGATATTTTAAAATCAATTTCAAGATATCTTGAACTCATATTCAAGATATCTCCAAATGATGTTAAGACCTCTCTAAATGTATTTTAAGACATCTTTAAATGCATTTTAAGATATTTTCGTTTTGAAGACATCTTGAAATCGTTTTCAATATACCTTGAAATCGTTTTCAAGATATCTTTAAATTACTTTCAAGATATCTACAATTCGATATCAGGATATTTTGAAATCCATTTGTCAGATATTGTAAAAACAGTTTTCATATATCTCTACATCTATTTCAAGATATATCCAAATAAATTAGACATATCTTCAAATGGATTATAAGATATCTAGAAATGAATTTGAGATATCGTAAAATGGATTTCAAATACGATTTACTAAAAATATTAGTATCCATTTTGGAATACCTTGAAATAAACAAAAGAGACCGCTTTAACTTGAATAAATGTCACTTACGCGCGCCACACTAAACAGTACACCATAAGAAGAGGTGACGCAGGGCACGAAAAATAAATTGCACCATTATGCACCAACAACTTGGAACTTGGCCGACACTTAGGCGCACATGTGTTCACCCACCCTTACACGGCTATACTTGTGGGGTATTTCCTTTGTTCTCGTGTCCAAAACTCCCACACAACACACACATAATTTCAAATCACTCCAATTTAAACCAAATTCACTTTCCTGGGTTGAAATTTCGACCGTATGTCCCTTATGTAAAGCACTTCAATTTGCGACAGGTTTTTACCCATCAAAAATTTCCCCTTTTGGAGTTATTTCCAAATATCAGTTTCGTGAAATTCTTGTGGAGTACCAATTTTGGTACCCCAAAAGGTAAAAATTGGCCTTGTGGGGTACTTCCAATTGTTCCAGTACCCCACAAGGCCCCATGTATAAGCGCAGGATGACATGCATGTAACACACACGTGCTTACGAGTTCTTGTGCAAACTTGGCGTAGCGAACAAGAATAGGCCTGACACCTCTAGCTTTGCTGTGATCTCTCTCCAGTTCGTAATTGTGTCGTCAGTTCAGTTTAAACCACGCCCACTGCATATAGAGTTACATGGAACCATGGAACAGGAAGTTAATGTGCGAATTGATTGTTCGCCCAATGGAAGCTTGCAACAGCGGTGCGTGCGCGTGTATGACGAAGTCACTTACGAACCGGATGTTACGCACTCAGTGCATAGGTGCGCGAGTTCATGCCCATTTGACGCGGAGCACGCTGAGTACGCGCAACGAGCATAATGTGGAATGTTTGGTCTTCAAGTCAAGATTAAATCTGATACACCGTTTTCCTAAAGACTCTGTCCATAACAAGTACGTCTCACTTCATCAAATTAATACTATTAAGGAAATAAATACGTGCCAATTAGCACATTAAGGAAATAAATTAGGCACCAAAAGTGATATAACAAACAAGGTGTCGTAGCCCCAGGGATTCATGTGAAGCCTATTTTCAACCAACCAGATTAAACAACATATTATCTCATAAGGGGTACAGCATTATCACCAGGGATCATGATGACACCGCTACATAAGATGACTTCAACAATGGACACGTCATATGCACTAAATTTGAACCTCTGTTCTACTTCACACAACATAAAACTGGCATTTTCCATTTACTTTGGCTTTAACAATTGTCCTTTTTCTCATTTGCACAGAGAGTCCAGTATTTATCGTATCATCAATGATTTTACCAAAAAAGATCATGTCATACATTTACCTTTACAAAAAATATTATTAAACATTTTAACCTTAACTACATGTAATACACATGATTATACACCAAAACCCACTAAAAAGAGGCGGGATATTTTTCGCACAACCTGAATCTCACTCAGGCGTCCTATGCCTGATCTTTTTTGGCATCATGCATGTACAAAAAACTCATCAGGGTGTCAATGTTTTTATTCTATGGTTCTCGTCTCTTTTTTATGCAGGGACGCGCTTCTATTTCAACTCATTGTGATGTATGAGTTGAGTTTCACAGCCTCACGCATGGCGATCAAAGTACATCCTGGACGTTGGTGAAAAATTTGTCTACATTTTGACTGAGCTGTCCAACGGAACAGATGGGAAAGCGGTATGTTTGATTTTACAATAATTGGCATCAGGTGGCAAAATGACGGGTCAAATGTTGTTACAAAAAACATGGCTTGACCCTTAGAAAAATACACTGCACTGCGGGTATGTGGATTCTTTAGGGGTTGAGAGAAGCTAATGATTTCAGGGCACTAAATCCCTAGATGTGCATGTAGACTCTATGTTTTTCTCATGCCAAGCTTGTTGGGAAGAATCAGGGGACGCGTTAAAGAACACCAGGGCTAATTTGACTTTAAATACCAGTTTGTTATGTGAAATGGACATCAACTTGCTGGTAATCGGTGAAAGAGGAAAGAAAGACCTTTCAAAATAAATGAAACTTATATAAGCTTATGGTAAATACTTACTAGTTACTCAAAAACTCAACTACAGAGCCATGACACCTTGAAGACACCCAACAACTAGTGTAGATAAAGATTGAATTGTACAAATTTAAGTCAAGAACTCTCGCCTTCACACTTTTGGAAAGTGCAATTTCAGATGCCACCATGATTGACTATGTAAGGCGATTTTCAGGTCATTTATACTCGAATATATGCAGACTTTTTTGCGCGGTAACAGGACCGGAGAAATGTGGAATTGCACAAAAACAGCAAGTGGTAGGTCAAGAAGTCTCTCCTTCTTTCGCAGATATTTCCCTCACTACATGAAATAACAATATTAAACGTTCATCATTCTATAGAATAACATGTGCCCTTTCAGATGACGTCGACTGACAGACCTGGACAATTGTTAGGTTATTTATGCTGGAGACTTCTTTGCGCGCCAATAGGACCTGAAGTGTAGATAAAGGTTGAATTGTACAAAATTAGAAAACAGTGGGTCAAGAACCCTAGCCTTTTCTCGCTGATAGTTACTGAAATATGGATATTAACATTACATCATTGGATAAAAATATGCTCTTTCAGATGCAACCGTGGTGGACAGATTTAGAAAATTTTCAGGTCATTTATAATCAAATATGTGGAGTCTTCTTTGATCAGGAACAGGGCTGGACAAATGTAGAATTCCACAAAAATAGCAAACAGTATTAAGAGGGGAACGCTTGTCTCATTTGGAGGATTTTTTTCATTACTGCATGAAATCAAGATATTAAACTTACATATCTGGATAGAGGAACATGTGCCCTTTTAAATACCACGGTGCCATAATTGACTAATTTTTTCAGTAATTTATGCTCGAATGTAGGCACACTTGTTTACGCGAGAACAAAATGTAGAATTGCACAAAAATGGCAAGCAGGAGGAGAAGAACTCCTGCCAACTTTCGCAAGAATTTCCCTATAAATACTAAACATATTATTGAACAAAGGAGCATTCCACCACGATTGCTAGATTAAGACAATTTTCTGGCTAGTTTTGTTCGAATATGTGCAGACATTTTTGCTCGAGGAAAAGGGTTTGTAAAGTGTGGACAAAGGTTGAAAACAAAAACAGCAAACAGCAGGACAACAACTCCTGCATTCCTTCCAAAATGTTGGCAATCCTAAATTAAATCTAACATTAAATTACATGATTTTATTTTATTTGATAGGGTTCCTATACGTCTGTCGACGAGGCCCCAGGGATCGTCCTGCCAAAATTGCCACTTTTGTCCATGTACCTAGCCGACATTGCAGCATTGACAAGGACACACGCTCAATCAGATCAATACATAAAATTGCACATAATATATAATTGCTAATATTGCACTCGAGCAGAAGTGAAACCATGTTGAAGATCTAGCTTGGATACCACGTGTTATAGATAACAGTCCGAACACCACACAGCACCAGCATGTCTAGTTACAAGACTCACTATGCTATGAATGAAACATATGCCGGTCACAAGGTCTTAAAAAGGGGCTTATCCAAAACTTGCCTTCATTCACAATGTACAACCTCCAGAATGAAAAGAAACATTACAACAGAAGTTTTGGTCCTGGTCGACGTTCTGCTCTGTAGGTGTGATTACGGATGCTGTGTCCCGGGTTTCAGTGCTGCAATTTCGGGGCTACTTGTTAGCAGGGCATGATTTGTCTTGTATGGTCTGAGGCCTGTGTTATTTTGTTACATTTCTGTTGGATGTATCTTGCCAACGAGACAAGTAGAATGATTAACGCCTCCCAAGTCCTAAAAGACAAAAACCTAATGACATAGCGCGCGAAGAACCACAGATTATTGCCTGCATGAATCGTGTAGGCTTATGGCGAAAACAAATGTGAGAAAGTACGCTGTCGAAGTGCTTCAGACCATACAGCAAGAAGGACACAGATATGATCAGGCTTTGTGTGATCGCTCCCACAATCAAGAACCTACGCATGATGAATTAGCGGAACTCTTTCAAAACATGCCCTTTCCTCTGGTGCCTAACGCCGACCTCAATCCTTAATTTGATTTTTTAAATGTACACATTCGATGTAAAACCACACAGTTTGTCTTGGTGCATGCCTTCGCGCATTCCTTGGTCCCTTTTCGGATCTCGGTTAGGCCTATGTGGGCTGGCAAACATTGGCACTCGAATCCTTCAAAAATGTCATAATGGGGTCCCTTGCACCCCTTTCCTGCAGTTTGCCTCACATTTTTTCCACCCCCAACTACACTACTGGAAACATGCAAACATGGCTTTAGTCACTTCCCAATGACTTATCAAATACAGACTTTTTTCAATACGGCATTCACTTCATATGGATATTGAACTATCTGTGTGCTTGTGAAGACACCGATGACGATGATTTGATCAGCTTGTAAAGTGAACAAGAGAGTTTGTGTAGCCTATAATCAAATTCACTGAAAGGTATCCTTTAGCTGTTCCTCACATTGAGCCGACACGAAATTGAAGCGGATTCGAAAACGCGAATACTATTCCCTACGTTTGGGAAATGTATTAGTGGTCATGATGCAAACTAACCGAAGGCTTGTTTAGCAGTGTAGGCCCTGTCTAGCTTTTGATGGCGTAGTGGCTATTTGGCTCATTCAACATGTTGTTTGGGAGAAAAATCAAAAGTCTTATTCATGGTCCCAACATCCTTGCTTTCATTTCATGTTGATATTTTCGTAGGGATTTGGAGGTAATATCTGATAGGCCTGAGTAAATTCTTTGTAACAAAAAAACAATATATATTAATAAAATCCGTCAACCCTCCCCCGGGATACTGCTGTCTGCCTGCAGTTTGGGCAAATAGGGGCCCTTACTGGTCAACACCAATAGCCACTGGCGCGAATTGGGGGAATGGGATTGGAAAATTGTTAAGGGGTTACCTTTCTGGCCATGGATTACCATATGACACTATAGAGGGCGATGTAGGCCTATGATTCGTAGTCCTGCAAACAGGACATCCAAAGTAGGTACTCGTGGCTTACTGGTGTGTTTTTTCTCCCTTTTGAGTGTCAGTGAATACATTTTGATTGGGGATAATATATCCCCATCCCACAGAATTCTCACTAATGCCAGTAGCTCTATCCTGGATTTTACAGTCATTTGCAAAAGTTGAAGGCCACCTTGAATTTTATTGGTATTTCTGTCACTGGGCCTACATTACACTGTCTCACTGAATGATAACTTAACACAATTTTACAGTGGTGCATAACATCAGTGTAGTGCTACATACCAACTTGAATGAAATGCTTTTGCAAAGGCAGGTCTTGTATGACATTTTGTCTGTAAGGCAGCTTGGGTAAAAAAAAGCAGTTTAAGCGAACAGAAATAAGGGAGGGCACACTGAATATTAGACTGTTAACATGTCAAATCATGGAAATGTAGTCAAAAATGTTCAACCAAGGTACCAAGGTTACACATTGAAAATAATGTATGTTTTGAAAACCTCCCTTTTTCAAACTCTTACTTGGTGTTTCAGATTTTTTTTTACTTCAGAAATCCCACGTACAGACTAGACTCAAAACATGGAAAATGGGGCGTGAGCTGACTCCAGAGAGAGTGAGAAACTTCTGTTCATCCAACCAAACCCTTTGCATTATCCAGAGCAGTACCTTGTGGTAATGATCCACGGATGTGTGCTCAGTGCAGCTTGGGGTGAAACAAGATATTTAGATTGAAGTATTGCAAATCTGCTGTTTTACATGATTCAATTTAGGAATCGACAAGTTTTGAGTCGGCCATAAGCCTTCCTGGATGAGGGTTATCCAGGAGTAGAATAGTAACTTCAACGTTTAACTCTGTAGCCGTATAGCCGTCAGGTCTCTTATTTGCCATTTAGGCCTACTGTGGAAACTAACCAGACTTGACAACAGGTGGCAAAACAGCAGCCTTGCCATTACACAGGCTTGGCCGTTGGGCCATTATTCAGTCAACCATGTAGTGGAGGTAGTAACAGTTTGCCTTTAAAATTATTGACTTTTGTTCAGGAAGGCTTGCCATAGTCTTAAAAATACTGACTCCTGTGTCCAATTAAATTTAACTGACAGATAACCTGGAATATTTGCATCAAATAGAATTTTCCTGAAAAGACGGTCTTGTACCGACGTCCGTCGGTTTATGTTTGGGCCAAAAGGTGGCTGCGTCCTTAATATTGCTTTCGATTCAGATTCAGATGAATGCAATTCAGTATAAATATCCGACATATTGAAAATTGAAATCTTTTTTCCCTAGTCGAGCAGTGCATTATAAGAGGCAAACTCTGGGATGAGCTTGCTGTTTGTCCGTATGCACATTTCCTGAAAAGACGGTTTTGTACTGACGTCAGTCGGTTTTGTCTGGGCCAAAAAGGTGGCTGCGTCCTTGATATTGCTTTCAATTCAAAAGGTTAGATGCCTTCTTGTTTCAGATTAATGCAATTTAGTATAAATATCCGACAAATTGAAAACACAACTAAGAGCCCCAATAATGTTATCTATTTCTACTTTGATGCGGCCTATACTCGGCAAGGTTCAAGAGTCTATATTTAATTCCGAGGAAATTGATTACTTATAATTATTATGCTTATTATTAAGACCTCTTTTTTATAATACTTCTCAGTGACGCCGGCAACATACTGCGTGAATTAAAAAAAAAAAACTTTTCTTCACAACATACGTACAGTTTCAATATATGTACCAATATTTGGTTATACACAGTAACACACTAGACTTTTAATTCAAATTCATACGTTTCTTTGTCTTTAAATTATCCATGCATGCGGCATCTAGATTTTTTGCCGACTCTCCGAGTATATTTACGAGGAACATTATGCCACTTCATTGGTTCTTCAGAAACAAATGCCCGAATAGATGGAATTAAGCCAGGTACGAACAATGGTAATTCTTCTGACTGTCTTCTTATTCTGCTTTAAACAAATGCATAATTGTCAAGAGATTTTTTGACAAGCTGTTTACATGCTAGCAGTTTTGATTCCACACCCCAACGACATGAATCGCCTTCAAAATGGGTTTTTAAGATACAGTAAATTATCTCAATAGTGTCTTGCTCACTTGTTGCAATAGATTCAAACAGTACTCTTTTTTTAATTATTTTGTTTCCTACTTGTTTTCTTCAGAAGACTCTGCAGCGGAATATACCATCATGCGTCACTCGTATTTTAATATCAGCACTACTGTTACCATTACAAACTTGAACCCACACAACATTGTGTGTCCATTCCAGGGGGGGATACATCCCCCTATACACATGTTAATGTGGGGATGAGCTATTGAATCACACCCCACGTTTGTGGTGAGCAAAAAAAAATAGTAGAGCGTAAGAATTTTTCAGACTTCCAACGACTAAAATGCAATCAATATCACGCAAACAATGTAAACAATTTCAAAAGCAATAAATATGCCATTTAGAATACATATTATAGATGTACATTAATATCATAAACGCATCAACCTCTTTATGTGTCAACCCCTCCCCCTTTTCATACTTTAATGCCACTTTCCTACCCACAACTTTCTCCATCTCCATTCCCTCCCTATTTCTTGCACAAATCTACGCCACTACAATACAAGAATTAACATAACTTAACAATTTAAATTGGTTTTTAATATAATTTAATCCAAAGATTATACAATTGTAAGTACATACAGACAAATCTGGGGAGTCGTTGTTCAGACTCACGCACGGGTTATAAACTTCTGAGCGGCCTAGTGCTCGTATGTTGGATGTGGAAAGTATTATAGTAATGCCTACTAATTCTTGTCAACGTTTGAATTTATAGTACAAGCACTCATACATTCGACTCCTTTGCACTCAAGCTCATAAGCTCACGTGCATCCCTCGACCAGAAAAGGTCGTAAAAGGACAAATCTCATCTTGAAATTAACAATTAACATCAGCACCCTCACTGGTAACAATTCTATCCAACCCTTAGAGGCCACTGTTCCCTTTTTCTTCAGGTAATGCTTTTTCGTTTACCTCCTACAAGTGCAAAAAGACTGAAAACTCGATGTTTGGCATAAAATACAAAACTCTGAGTGATAACACGTGATGACAATGCATGTGCTACGCATGTGCAATGCATGTGCTCAGTGTGCCCCGCCAAACCATCCGTCTGAAAAGGGAAAACCATAATGTACTTCCAAAAAAAGAAGTGAGAAACATGATGTTTCAAGCATAGGAAGCTTTACACAGACCTGAAATGAATGTCTCAGTGAAATCATGTCCATCTACACGGCTGGCTTCCTTGTTTTCTTTGGACTGGCCCCCTCTTTTCAGATAATGCAATGAGTGTTTAACAGAATGGCTTACACAAGTTAGGGTTGCAGTAAAAAATTACATAATCTAACTTATGTAGGGGCGCAAAGAATGCGGGACAAGTGTGCTGGTATCCAAGCGACATTTACATATTTGGTTACGTAGTTCTCCACTGGTGCAACTTTATGTTTTGTCTAGACTATGCCATGCTGCGCGTGGTGTAATCGGTGTCTGGCTGGTGTAGCCTGGTCTGGTGCGTGAACAGCGCTGTGTGTGTCCTAGAGAAAACGTAGTCCAGGAAAATCTACTAAAACGCATGACTGCATTTTGTGTACAAACAAATGTTACACTGAAGCTTCTTCTTGAGATGTCATCACAGTTTGCTCGTGAATATGGAAATACTCATTACCATAAAAAACCAAAAGGCATTAAAATACCCTTGAAAATAAGGTTTATTGAGGAATAAAGGTAAATTTTAGATGTTTGTTAATCAAAAACACTGATTGCAGCTACCCTTTAAGTAACCGTAACGTATCCGCAGTAGTTGACTTATTAATCACGTGTACTGTTCTTAGTATCGGTAAGAAAGGATCGTGAATAGAACATCACTGACGTGTGGGTAGGGTTGTGGGCAGAGTTGCAGAGGTCTGCCCGAAGATCACCGTCTAGGAAGGTGGTGAAATACTGGACAGCCAGAGTGTCAGCAAACGCCAAGAGTTACCCTTTATGTTGACTTAGTTAGCACCCGCAATTGGCGGATATATCTTGTGTGCAGTCACCCAAGTGAGGAGTGCCCAGTTGCGGATACATGTTATAGGTTGCAGAGTGCGAACTATACGCGGCACTCTGCGATGTGTGGAGTGCCGGTTATTCAAGTGTTCTTTTGTAATTGCCTTTTGTGTTATTTTTGTACAATATAAAACAAATTTCAAGTGTTGAAATTTATTGGTTATATAAGATAAAGAAAAGTATATTAAATAAGTTCAGTTAAACTTGCCGTTATTTCATTTGCCCAAACATGCTCATTGTGTCAGTCGACCAGGTCACCCAACCAATTAACAATCGGTGGTATAGTTCAGCCAAAACGGCCCCTAACTCTGGACCTTAGATTGCTCGTCAAACTCATGGGCCAAAGCTGATAATTAAGAGTTAGGTCAGGTGACTTTCCTGTAGTCAGTATCAGAACAGGACAACGCAATGCTCAAATAGTTGCAGACTTGAATTGGAGAGTGGAGAAGGACAGACTAAAGACATTTCTCAATGAGAGTGCTAGTGGTGCACTCTGTAAAACACGCCAGTCAGATGGGAGTCAGGTCAACTCGCCCCCTCGTCAAATCGCCCCCTTACCATCTCGCCCCTTTGCCAACTCCCCCAACTGAGTCTCCCCCTTACAAAGTCGCCCCCTGGCAAACTCGCCTCCTGACCAAGTCGCCCCCTCAGAGGAGAGTTCACTGCTTTGGACATCTACATTTCTATGTGTCCTCCAGAAGGTGGGATATTGAAGAGTTCACCTTGAGAATTATTCAATAAACTTGCGTTCAGATGATTCAGTCGCCCCCTAAGCGGAAGTCCGCGATTTGACCTATAATCGTTGACCCACAAAACCATCTAAAAATCACCTGAAAACAAGCCTCTGCCAGCCCTCTGATCGATAAACTGAATGGGGTGTCTCACGTTCTGCTGAAGTTCCTTTAAAAAATGCCTAGAAATGATCGGAAACATTCGGCTGCAGGTCCAGAAGATCCAGAGGATCCAGGAACCGCGCCACTAACATCACGTGATCCGTCCGACCAATCACCAGACGCTGTGCGGTGCGCGAGTCTAACGCAATTGCAGCGCTACAACGAGAAATCAGAGGGCTGGCAAACGATCCAACTTCCGAGCCTGATAAAGCAATCCTCAACCAAGAAACACTCATGAGTAGAATAACTGGTATTGAGAACAAACCGAGGGAAATGGAGGAATCTCTGTCTTCTCGTCCAAATCTATGGAAGAACTACAGGCGAAAAATGAATCCTTGATAGACAAGATCTCCAAGATGACTGTCGAATTGCAAACGACGACGATAAATGTCACAAACTTAAAGGAAGCAGCCCTTAGGCTGGAACGGCATTCCCACAGTTATAATCTCCGATTTGCTTGTAACCCTGAAACCAGATCCGAGAATCCTGCTTATCCCTGTAATGAGGTGAACAAGATTCTCGCTGAAAAACTCAGAATGCCCGACGCCGAAATTGAAAACGCTCACAGAACTGGTCGTAAGCCTGATTAGTCCACCGACAAACCGAGATATATCTCTGCTTGATTTGCCTATCGTCCACAAATAAAAACTGTCGGGCAAAACTGGGCAAACTGTCAAGGCAGCCTTTACGAACCTAGGAATCTTTGTCATGTGAGATCTCCCGTCGAAAAATTTCAGAACCAAAAGATTTCTCCGTGACATCATGAAGCAAAGCAACCTGTACATTAATGAAGTGAAAATCGCTCCCCCATGAATAGCCCAATACATATATAAATCATAGCTTGGATTAATCATGTCAAGGTTAAGTGGTGATGATATTTGTACCTTCTGTTCATCTGATAGGACTTTGGTATGTTCTTTCTTTCTTAGAGTTTTGTTTCCCCGCTAATTGACACCGATAGCACACGTGTAAATTGTTTTCCTCTCATTGAGAACTTAGGCCTCCCCTGTTATGGTTATTCACATCCATTCCTGTTATCTGGTATTTGTACACGTGTACAAATTGCTCAGTTATAAATGCCTGTTAAGTATCCATGTAGTGTATGTTGTAACCCGTTAAGAACAAACCAAACAGGGATTTTCTGTGATTCCTGTAAATTGTGGACCCTCCTTAAATGACTATTATAACTGAACATAGAGTGATGATAATTGGTTTTGCCCTATCTGTCTTACAATATCTTTCCTTTCAATTCCTTGGATTCTGAGGAATTTGCGGCCGCTAATTCAGTCTTGAGCTAACGAATTCACCATTTACTAACGTAGTATATGTAATTACTCACTATCTTAACTCTTTTGAACTGCCCCTTGTCAGTGATCCAGATAATCGTTATCAAATTGTAAATCATTCTAGTTACTATTCATATGATAAGTTTGTGGACTTTTTAAAAATCAATTCCCCACAGATAATTTTTCACTTCTTTCTTTAAATATACGTAATTTACCGCAATTTACCACCTAAAATATCTTTTATGTGCACTTAATTATGATTTCTCTGTCATCGGATTTTGTGAGAGCTGGCTGAATGGAAATTCCTATATAAATAGTTTAACCATACCTGGATATACTCATCAGACTAAAATCAGAGTTGGCAGAGCGGTGGAGGGGTTGCCTCATATTTATCCACAAATCTTCAATATGTATCCAGACCTGACCTGAGCGCTTATTCAGACAAATCTTTTGAATGCATTTTTATTGATATTTTCACACCCCAAAATCATAAGAACCTTATAACTGGGATTGTATATAAACCCCCCGATGCAAACTTGATTGCTTTATTACTAACTTTAAAAACCTTTTCTGATTAATCACTAATGAAAATAAGCCCTGCTTCTATGAGGCCCAATCCACAACCATTTTCCTTTCTGTTATACCTGTACTGTTTGTAATTAGGTGGAAATAAAGAATGAATGAATGAATGAATGAATCGTCAGATGTACCATATCTGGGTCATGTCAGCACTGATCCTGAATTGCGAGTAATGTTTATAAGTGGAGAAGACACCATAAACTTATTTCTAAATAGCCACAAATAACCAAACCTTGTGTCATCGGATGTCCAGTTAGGCAAGGATATGTCAAGTAATGTGCACCGCCTGCAGTAGGCCATCCCTTATGTTATTTGTTTTAACTTACTCCAAGTATCATACAAGTGCATGTATGCTGTGATGTCTGAACTAGTGACAAATATACCACTCAATACGTTATCATCTTACAGTGCATGAAGTTTAAGTCGGTTTAAGACACAATTAAGCTCCCAGTATGGCTTAGATTAAAATAAATATATTCAATTACCGCTCAATTGAGATATGTATTTTGCAAGACAGGCATTCAAACTCTTACAACAATTTTTTTTTTTTATAAATTCAATATTAAGACGAAAGGTTACCAAGCTTTTTGCGTAACTCATGGCCTCGGTAGGGTCAAATTGCACGACCATTTGTGTAGGTTAAAAATGACCATTTTCCGAACCATTGATTCCGCCTCACTTTGATATGACAGAAATCTGTTTATTCTGTGAGTCTGAACTTCTGCTTTGTACACATGTTTGTTCGGTTTTGTTTTCTGCGTGTTTTGCTTACACTTGCAAGTTGTTTGCTTAGGATTTAGTTGCGCAACACACGGTGAAAAACGTATACAGGTAAGGATTGAGCGACGAGTTGATTGGCACAATCAAAACGGCGGTCCACGCGTAAATGCTAGATGATAGTTTGACCCTCCCTGTCTGAGACAGAATCCCCATGATTATTATTGGCATCCAACAGCTGAAATCGGTTAAAATGATCGACGCCATCTTGATTGCCATTTTGATTTCACGCTCCCTGTGTGCATTTACTCGGACAGTTTTTGCTGTCCGCTTCACACTGATGAAAATGGCTACGTAGCAAAATAGCACAATCAGGAAAGCAACCAGATTTACGCCAAGAAAGAGAACGATTGACAAGATCCAAGATGGTTTCTCTCCTGAAGGTTTAGGAATGTTAAACCTGGAGGGGCCTTCTGTTTCCTGAATCCCGTCAGGAAAAGGTGGGGGCTCAAATTGGACGTATGCTGTCTTAGTGCTGAGAGGAAGGCCGATACATACATCCGAAAGTCCATAAACGTCCGAATCAGTCCCAACAGAAAGTGTTGGCACTAAACTCAAACAAAGCGCCGAACACCATGAGACAACAACAAGGATTTTAGTTGTTTTGTCCTTGAAACCGATTTTTTTAAACGGAAAGACAATGCCAAGAAAACAGTCAATGCTGATAAGTGTAACGAAAAACACCGAAGCCTCACTAGACAGAACTGACAAAACTCCAGCGACTTTGCACGGTATGCTGACGCGCCAGTCTGGGGCATAGAGATAGTACTGGTCGCCATATATTAGATCTGCCCCTGCTATGATTAACATGTACATACCCATCAGAAAGTCTGCTGCAGCCAGATTGCAAACCATAAGTGACAATGTCTTTTTTGTCCCTTCTTTCCCTTTCCGCTTAAGCCTCCAAATCAGCACAGAAAAATTACCGATGAGGGCGCTTATTCCTAATACCCATAATGCCACTCGCAATATGACGTTTGGCATAAGGCTGTCGCACAGGTTCAAAGCTGGTTTAACCTTTGTTGTCAGGCAGTCGTCCTCGACGGAAAAATTCTGTAGCTCAGAAACGACACAGCATAGGCGGTAATCATCAACGATCGTCAAACTGCAATGTTGATCAAAAAGACACATCTTAATGCACTTTGAAGAATTGTAAACATAAGTTGTCTTAGGTTTGATAAGAAAAATACAAAAGTACAAACAAAATAATATAAAAGCACCAGCATCGTCTGAGGAAAGCACTACTGCTTCCGTTGATATTAATCAAATTAGCAGTCACTCCCAAGGAAGCAACGATTTGTCTTGCGCGACAGAGAAAGCGGTTGGTATCAATATTCAATTATTTTAACACTAAAAGAGCCGGGTTACCAGTTATGTTGGCCCCCTTTCACAGCTGGGTGGGGGGATCCCTCCCATCCAGTTGAGGTACCTTTTTGAATCTTGGCATAAACCTACAGATGCTCACCTCATTGTAAATCTGAAGTTTGAACTCGAGCAGAAATAAATTGTTTTGTTGTTACGATTCCTTAAACATTCAAGGATGCGTACCACAGCGCGTGCAGCGAGCACCACATACACGTTTGGCTGACCTGTCTCGGAAAACGGGTACTACGCTACATTAATGTGTTTGATTTTCACAAAACTGGTGTCGAAATACCCAAGCACTTCGAGAATATTGGTAAAGGTATCATCATGGATGGTGGATTCCTCCCCCAAGGTCCTTTAGGGTTAAAACAGTTTAGACAACTCTCATGGCAACTCTCTAACGAATTCCAAAATTTTATCCTATCTTCTAATTCAAAGAGCAAATCCATTGATGAGCATAACCCAGATATTCCATGACATACTGTGTCATTCAAATCCATTTCTGGGCATACTTTATGTCACATTGGTGTTACCTAAGTAGATTGAAGCAGTTATGACCTGTTGTTTTCCATGGTAACAGATCCGATTTTATCGGTTGGGAAATGGTCACTTTGTATACCATATATTACAACATGTTCCGGATCGCAAGAACATAAGCGACGTCCACCGTGGTACCTAAGAAATTACCTCATGCACCTAGAAACTGCTGTTTCCAAGGCCTTTCGAAGGGATATCACCCTTTACACTTTACCTTTCACACTGATTCGAAGTCTAAATTCTCTCAACAGAAAGCTTTGATATTTGTATGAGACTTCCATATGACCACGAACTGTGGAAGTTTACGTAGGCCCTACTTGGGAATGGGAATGGCACGTCACATTTTATGGAAATGAATTGAAAAAGAAATATAACAAAGCCAAACAAATTAAATAATGTGCAGCATTCAGTTGTTTGGGAGCAAATCGACCTGGATATTTTTTTCCGTTTTTTTTTCTTTTCTTGTTAAGTTTCGCTGATCCAGGAAAATAATGTACAACCCTTGTCAATTTTTAATGTACTACCCTTGTCAATTTCACGAAAATAATTGATTCCTCTATATGTTTACAACAAGTGTCGCTCTGTTAAAATTGGATCTCATACGGCTAAAACATGCGCGTCTGAAACAAATCAAAAAGGCTGAAATTAAACACATGGTCAGGAAAAATATTAAACTTGATATATTTCGCTCGGAAAAGAAATTGAACGACTCACTTCAGGTGTGAAGTCCGTATCCCTCCAAAAGCACCTTTTTCGATGTTTGAAATTGTCTTGGTCTTGGTCTTTCCCGACACATTGAACAGCATACTGAATATATTGACATGATAGATCAACATTATTTTAAATAAGTCACGTAAAAGGTCACAATAAGCAATTGCAGAAATAACATTGCAAGTCACATTTATCGAAATGACCATTACGAGCACCGCACTTTCGAAGTCATTGGCAACTCCAACCAAACCCTTCCCTGCATCATTGATTTTTTTTCGGCTGTTAAAGCAAGCAAACAGAGGCAAAAGTTTTATCTGCAAACGTAGTTCCACATCCAATATTTCTTGTCTATAGGGTAGGAGCTTGAACCTAAATTCACCCCTTCCCTTCGTAAAACAGCTGCTGATGCACAAACACACCAGAGGGCAGGTTTCAACCCCCCCCCCCGCCTCCTGCTTCGGTTTGCCACTGCAGCTCCAAGGTTAGAAGTCTTTGACCCACAAGAGGTCTTTTTATGTATTATGTGTAATGAAATAGGCAGATTAAATATTTACCACAAAACAGCATAACACTAACACAAAACAGAGACAACCTCACACTTACAGCCACTGGAGGTTGGAAAGTCCGCTGAAGGCGTTGAGTGGAATATGATCAATTGTCAGACCTGTCACCCAACTGTCAAATCAAGTGAATAATAACTTGATAAATATTCTGTACAACTAGCTTTAGATCTTCAAGCATTTTCCACACGAAGACTTCTTTAAGGGAGAACAGTCAACAACTGTCTTCCTGACAGACTCGGTTCTGAATGGGCCTGCTGACCCTTAACTGTGACTTTTCAAGGGATAACACACAATATTTGATTAGTCATAAGAATGCAATCGAAAACATAAACAAGTGCATCAAAATTAATAAAAGACAAACAGTATCACAAAATTAATAAAAGACAAACAGTACCAAGGGTGTAAATAAAGCGATTCCGCATGTCAACATAACATTACGCTCTCTTTGGGTTGCATATTGAGACCATCCTTAACGACACTGTATTTGTCTATGGCGTAAATCCCAGGGACTTGGGTCATATCCCCCACTTTTTGACCAGGGCCATGGGGGAATTAAGTCGCCTTAAAGGCGGATTGTGAGAAATTTCTTGGACTTCCAACTGAAATAAATTTCATAGCACTCTAAAATGAAGAACAAAAAGTCCATAAATACGCCGGTTTGATGTCAAAGGTGGGGAGGCGTCTTGTTTGCCTGCACGACCATTGTTGGTGTGTTACTTCTTAGGTGATACCATCAGGACCTGCGACATTGGCTGCTCTTTGTAGCTGTAACAAGTTGCAAGATTTTTACCCCCCCCCCGTCTCCAACAATGGTCAAACCGACTTGCAGAGGAAGCTGCGCTTGACCATCGGCCCGAGGCATTCGTAGAGTGAAAAACAATAACAGTGAGATTGTTGTCGGGTGGAAACGGGCGATTGGTGAGTAAAAAGGCCAACTTCACAGACCTAAGCTTCAAAGCCAAATGTTATTTTGGTCCAAAACTCTGAAATTAGTGAATATGAGATTTGAGATTTCCATGTCATTGACCTATATGAAATAGCACAATCCGCAATAGGACTTTTAGATCAAACCTAATTCCATAATGCCGCAATTTCTATTTGATTGTTGAAAAAATTTACAGAGAGTAGAGGCAATATTGCCTGAAACTGTTTATTTCTCGGATCATGTTTTGGAATCAACAACAGCATAAACTTTGGTAATTTCTTTTTAAAACTTAAAAGAATTTAAATCATTATTAAATTATTTACATTAGCACCATTTGAAATGGAAGCTGCAGAGTTCTTGTGGTGTTTTTGAGCCACATCTCTCCAAAAGCAGGCATGTTTTGTCCAGAGTAGTGGTTCTTTATTTCGGCGTTTTAAACATCAGTGGAGAATATTGTAATCAAGTACGCAGTTTAAGCGGATGTATTTTCGAGAATATAGGGAAAGTGACCGGATTCTTGCATGGTATATAATAATTATGAAGATGAAGAGAGAAAATTTACCTGCGTGATCCCTGTTTTCCGCTTCCCCTACTGTATTACGTATTAGTGACGTAATCCCTGCCATGGCGTTTTGGGTTTTATGGTTTCTGTCCACTGCCCATTCAAAATATTGACAAATGAGTGGGGTCGCCAACGTACGACCGGATATTTCATTCAGTAGAGCGCCAGTGGAGTGTTTTGGAGGATTTATGGTGTGACGGATTCCGATCACATTGTTCGTCTTTGAAATTAATAAATAGATCAATATTGCAAGCATCCAAACTTACATGGTTTGGTCGACATTTAAGTCTGAAAAGCCGTATCCTCTTTTGTAATCCCCGTTCACCACATCCAAGTTGGGGGGGTTGCAATCCCTGTCTTTAATGGTGTTTCAGGATTGTTGGTATATTTTATCAGATGTTGTATGGCCTCTTTAACTACTATCCTGGTCAGGACATGCTCAACAGATGTCCAAACGCCATTTTTTACTGAAACATTATGTGAAATCTCATTGTATATTGAGTAATCTTAAAATATAAACTACAACATCACAGAGTAGCAATTTCGTCTGAAATGGACCTCTGCAAAAGATGCAAGTTTTGTGTCGATATCTAAAATATGAATGTCCCAACCATTTTAACTAAAATGAGAGTTTCGATCAAAATGACCCAACACAAATTCAGTTAAATTCAAAAGTTCCACATCATGATTAACATGAAAAATAGACATACGAAGGGTTCCAACTCTTCGGATAAACGTCTTCTTTAGGGAGCGGTGCTCGTCCATAAAGAGAAAGCAATTTATTCTACATCATTTGATAATTTGCAATCTCTACACTAATGAGAAAATAAACAAAGGAAATTGGCAGATATTTTGATATTTCTCCCTAATCTACACATCAGAGCATTGTCTGGAATTGTATCAGAGGACAGTTTCATTTGCCATAGGCTAAGAAATATTGCGTGTAGAATACATCGCACCGCTTGCTCATTAACTTCGTAATGGCTTCGTGATATAACCTGAAGTTGTATTTGTGCGTTTTTAATCTAATCTCATAATTTCACGTGGCATCATTCTGTTGGCACTTCAGATTTCATTTTTATTTAATCCTCAAGTTGAACTGTACAATTCAAATATCTGTAAAAAAATATTCTCGTGAAAGAACATTTCGCTTTCCAAATTCCTGAAACGGTTAAGTACAGCTATGTAACCTGCACAGTTGCGTATTAATGGTTCATAATACTAATACAGCTGGTGCATCGCCTTCATAGAGCGAAGAACACATCAAGAACAAAGACAACGAGTGAAAACACAACTGCAAGGCCATCACATGCTTACAGCTTTTGCAGATTAGACATTCCATGGAATGCATCAGCTTCAATGGAGCCAATGTCAGAATTTCCGATGACACTGTAATATGACAGAAATACACAAATCATGTTTGAACTAGAACAACGTGCATTGTCAAATGGGTTTACACTTTATAATCCTTAAATCATACGGTTCATACCAGTTCACCTTACCATTGGGTCAACTCTGGGGAAAACATGCACCGAAACACTTCGCCAATCTGATTGTTGGCCCACACAGGGTGACAGTATTAAGCCAACCCCTTCCCTTTTCATATCACAAAACCCAAGTCAATAGACAAAAAATATGCGGATAGTTATCCCATTTCGCTTGTCGGGGTATTATTGATTTTAAAAAGTATGACTCTAAAGCATTTAATTTTCACTTTAAAACGATGACCATAACTCGTGAATTTGTAAACGGTAAAACAAGTAATAAAATACCAATACCTTTTCTTGAAACACACAATGACAGTAATAATAATTTCGTGTGGTTCATGGTTTGTTTCTTAGCACTTAGTTGAAAATGTTTATCCAAAAAACTTACAGCTGCTGGAGATGTGAGAGATTACTGAAGGCATGGGATCTGATGGTATTGACGCTACCATTGTACATGACACTTAAATAAAGAGTACAGGAAAACACATGAAATACACTATGCAATGTAAGGTTTAGACAGAAGTTGGAAACAGGGGCTATAGAGCACCACCAATAGTTTGGCACGGGAGGCGCTTTTTTTACGTTTTCGGTAAGAAAAGCACGACCGCCTTGCCCCAACTTGTATTTGAGCCAATGTCAACAGAAAACCTAACCCTACCGGTAAATTAAAACCCTTCAGATTCACTGACATAGTCATGATGATGATGATGATGATGACTTTAGATACCGGTAGTAGTGGTGGGAAATCCTAGACAAGAGGAATTTAAATTTGAATCCCAAAGAAAACAATTTGACCAGATAAACTGATCTAAATGGGTCGTTTCACAAGAGCGTGCCTTCATAGGGTTTGCAACGCGTTGGCCAATCACAATGCCCGAAATCTGTCGACCCAATGTGCGTTTGGAAATGGTCGACAGATTTCGCGCATTGTGATTGGCCAGCGCGTTGCAAACTCTTGATGGCGCGCTATTGTGAAACGCCCATATTCAGTGGTTTCGTTCGCGGCCCTCTTCAAAATGTGATTTTCACAACAGACTGCGGAAAAATTTGATCTCGCGATGTACCTCCGGCGTCCTGTTTCAAAATAATATCGAAACCCCCGGCTTATTATTCACTGTTACATTCGAAGCCACCCTGCAATGGTTCTTCTTTTTATTACGATGTGATATATTAAGACCTACGTGGACGGCAACATGTGCAGTGAAAAAAGACTGCTATTATTCAAACCACGAACGTTGCAGCCTTTCAATGAAGTTGGATCTGTTTACCGTACTTAATTGTCTGTGCTTCATACACGCAGGCTATACGCCACGTACACGTGTAGCCCCAACTGGGAGCTGTTTTTAGTTAATTTATGGGATCCCAGTTTTTGCCTTTTGCTGTTAAAAGTGTTTTTGCAATGTTCTTTCGAAGTTTATTACTGATTTCAAAGATTAAGCAAGACAGTACTCTTTTCTTTTAATGAAGGAGGAATGTATCATGCTCTTGGAATGGGCTGGGGCACCCCTGATCATGTAGGCCCGGCGCTAAAAAAAAAACAAAAAAAACCAAAAAAAAAAACGAGTGATACTTTCTGGTGTTTGCAAAAGAGGGCAGCCATCTGTATCAAGCCGAAAGGGGAGTTATGGCAGCTGATGGACGGGGGGAGCAACTGCAAGGATTGAAGCTGTCAGTTCGCTAGATCGAATGTGTCCACGTGAGTTACATTGTCAAGGGAAGACAGCATGACGCGTTCTCTCTGACGAAAAAAAATATATTGGGAATGTTTAACAACTCACAGCCAATTGAGATTGGAGAGCCCACTGAAGGCATTTGACTCAATGTTACTGATATTAAACTCGTAGAGGGACCTGTCAAATGAAGGACAAAAAAACACGATTAAAAACATCAGTTAAAAGAAAATAAAAAATATTTTGAAGTCGAAAATAACATTAATCACTTGAAGGTCACTTTCAAGGGTTGGACCTACCACTAACTGCTACGAGAAGAGGTTGACAAGACCTTGGTTTATAAGTGCATGCTGACAACGTATCGGTAACAAGATTTCCTTAATACCCTCAGCTTACCTGTACAGAGCCAATTCACATTTCCATATTCCCCCAACAACAGTTTCCATCCCCATGCGAGTTTGCGCCAATAGAATTTCCATAGTACTATTTATCCTGAGCGAAAGATTACCTTACTCTTGTCTCTTAGCAGCAAGACAAATAAACCGTATTTTCAAGTACAGTCATGCAACCGAGGTTGAGCCATTATAATAGATAAAAATTGCTGTTCGTACCATCTAGACTGAAGGCACTCTAGGTGTAAACGGCATCGTGCACAGGCTATACGGCCGAATTATCATACGAAGTGTGGATATTCCTTTGTTCTCGTGTGGTTAAGGTAAATGCTTCTTTTTCTCCCACTAGGATAACTCCTTTGAGTCTGATGATGATTTCCTGGACTGTTCCTCTTCATTTTGCCACAGATAACCTCAACCCCAAAATGTCTCTGAAACTGTTTTTAATTAAGAGAGGGGAAAGCAATGTGTGGACGTGTGCAAGTCCACACAACGCCATTGTAGCCTGCATTATGTGGACTTCTTTTGTGCGGAGGTCCACACTACGTATGACACGCCTGTACAGGTTGAAAGCTCTGTGTGCGAGCATAGTGGCACTAATGAAAAAGCCCCCTTTTTCCAACTCAAGTGTCAATGTATCAGCAACGCAACGTGTGGTAACTAGAAAAAAAACAAGCTGCCAATCCCTATTTTTTTGTGCGACCCAGGCGCCTTGTGATACTCAGCCACTGATAATTGAGATACATTCCCCCACAGATAAGCTCGGCTGACTCTGGTTCGCACTCAAACTAATATCAGGGCATCTTAGAGAGAGGAATGCATTCCATTTTTTCTTCTTGAGCCCAATTTGAACAAACGTTTCACTAAATATCGCCACATCGACGTCCCTACTGCCACAAAGGCTCCCCACCCCTTGGTTTTCCCACATTTTAACCTAACTACTCTGAGACTGCAATAAGTCAGATGGGCTGACATGCAGGGAAGGCATGCAAAAGGATCATTTAGATTTATCCCAAATCAGCCTAACCCTCCTCGTTAGATTCATCCAACGGTCGGACTAGCCTTAACATTAACCCTAACCCTAGCCGATTCACCCCACGGTCAACCTAACCCTAGCCTAGCCCTAACCCTTTAATACACTACCTGTAAACATTCATCCCACAGCAGCCTCACCCTAACCCTACCGGTAAATTAAAACCCTTCAGATTCAATGACATAGTCATGATGATGATGATGACTTTAGATACCGGTAGTAGTGGTGGGAAATCCTAGACAAGAAGAATTTAAATTTGAATCCCAAAGAAAAAAATTTGAATAAATAAACTGATCTAATAGGGTCGTTTCACAAGAGCGTGCCTCCAAAGGTTTGCAACTCGTTGGCCAATCACAATGCCCGAAATCTGTCGACCCAATGTGCGTTTGGAAATGGTCGACAGATTTCGCGCATTGTGATTGGCCAGCGCGTTGCAAACTCTTGATGGCGCGCTATTGTGAAACGCCCATATTCATTGGTTTAGTTCGCGGCCCTCTTCAAAATGTGATTTTCACAACAGTACAGTACAACAGATGTACCTCCGTCGTCCTGTTTCAAAATAATATTGAAACTGGCCGGCTTATTATTCACTGTTACATTCGAAGCCACCCTGCAATGGTTTTTTTTCTTTTTTATCACGATGTAATATTAAGACCTACGTGGACGGCAACCTGTGCAGAGAAAAAAGACTGCTACTATTCAAAGCACTAACGTTGCAGCCTTTCCATGAAGTTGGATCTGTTTACCGTACTTAATTGTCTATGCTTCATACACGCACGCTATACGCCACCTACACGTGTAGCCCCAACTCTGAGCTGTTTTTAGTTATTTATGGCATCCCAGCTTTGCCTTTTGCCGTCAAAAGTGTTTTTACAATGTTCTTTCGAAGTTAATTGTTGATTTCAAAGTTTGTATATTGATTGAGCAAGACAGTACTCTTTTCTTTTAATGGAGGAGGAATGCATCGTGCTATTGGAATGGGCTGGGGCACCCCTGATCATGTAGGCTCGGAGCTTTAAAAACCCGAGTGATACTTTCTGGTGTGCGCAAAAGAGGGCAGCCATCTGTATCAAGCCGAAAGGGGAGTTATGGCAGCTGATGGACGGGGAGCAACTGCAAGGATTGAAGCTGTTAGTTCGCTAGATCGAATGTGTCCACGTGAGTAACATTGTCAAGGGAAGGCAGTATGACGCGTTCTCTCTGACGAAATAAATATATCGGAAATGTTCAACAACTCACAGCCAATTGAGATTGGAGAGCCCACTGAAGGCATTTGACTCAATGTTACTGATGTTAAACTCGTAGAGGGACCTGTCAAATGAAGGACAAAGAAAGACACGATTAAAAATATCAGTTAAAAGAAAATATAAAAAAATATTTTCAAGTTGAAAATAAAATTAATCACTTGAAGGTCACTTTCAAGGATTGGACCTACCTCTAACTGCTACGAGAAGAGGTTGACAAGACCTTGGTTTATAAGTGCATGCTGGCAACGTATGGGTAACAAGATTTCCTAAATACCCTCAACTTACCTGTACAGGGCCAATTCACATTTCCATATTCCCCTAACAACAGTTTCCATTCCCATGCGAGTTTGCGCCAATAGAATTTCCATAGTACTATTTATCCTGAGCGAAAGATTACCTTACTCTTTTCTCTTAGCAGCAAGGCAAATAAGCCGTATTTTCAAGTACAGTCATGCAACCGAGGTTGAGCCATTATAATAGCCAAAAATTGCTGTTCGCACCATCTAGACTGAAGGCACTCTAGGTGTAAACGGCATCGTGGACAGGCTATACAGCCGAATTGTTCTGTGTTCAGTATATTTGTAAAGAGATTTCCTGTAGTCGATCTCCTTTTGCAGAATTAGCACCCTACTTAAGCTACTTAATTTAAACAATATCTATATCACACACATGTTATTTTCTCGATTTACCATCCAGCATTATCGAAAGCATCCAGCCAACGAGAGTTCAGTGGCAAGTTTATTTCAAAAAGAATCCCTAAAGGCTTTAAACAGCTTTATTTTTATATTGCCAACAACCACCTCTTGCCAATGTCACATCTGGCTTGATTTATGACAGTGCATTCAACAAAGGAATCGTCCACTAGCGTGGCAAAGTCGTATTGACAGGGGGGTAAAATTGAAGAATTCATCATCAGTACTGATGGTAAAGGAAGAGTTGCCATTCAATCAAAAATCAAAGGGCGGGGTGGGCGGAGTACCACCCGTGGCGAAGCTGTTCTAAGTGGAGAAGGGAGATGACGTAATTTTTCTCAATTTTTAACAATTTAGGGATTGATCAGTACATAGATACAATATCGAACTGCAGCATCAACCTTTTACTGACAGTGAAGAAAATAAAAGAAATTGGACTACTTGACCGAGCTTCCTAGGAGTCACTCTCCGCTTTTTTGTTAATGAATTCATTATGATGCATATCTGCGCTATCTATCAATTATCTAAAATTATTGAAATACCATTGAAATCTGCTTTTTCGACGATTGATTTCAGATTGTAGGCATAATAAATATAACCAACCAAGGAAGGGGACCCGAAAATTTTGCAAATGATGTCCAAATTTACGGTACAATGCCAAAAAGTAACAGTGTTTATAACCAACAAGATGTTACTTCCACTTAAGCTTATATTGCTGACGCCACCTTTAATCCGGTATAGGGAGAATAGGGTTCATTCAAATAATTTGTTGAAAGAAAGGGGGTGCTTTATAATCATTTATAAGCACCTTATCAGTTTTCCTATATATTCACAATGCCCGAAATCTGTCGACCCAATGTGCGTTTGGAAATGGTCGACAGATTTCGCGCATTGTGATTGGCCAGCGCGTTGCAAACTCTTGATGGCGCGCTATTGTGAAACGCCCATATTCAGTGGTTTAGTTCGCGGCCCTCTTCGAAATGTGATTTTCACAACAGTACAGTACAACAGATGTACCTCCGTCGTCCTGTTTCAAAATAATATCGAAACTGCCCGGCTTATTATTCACTGTTACATTCGAAGCCACCCTGCAATGGTTTTTCTTTTTTATCACGATGTGATATTAAGACCTACGTGGACGGCAACCTGTGCAGTGAAAAAGACTACTATTACTATTCTAAGCACTAACGTTGCAGCCTTTCCATGAAGTTGGATCTGTTTACCGTACTTAATTGTCTGTGCTTCATACACGCACGCTATACGGCACGTGCACGTGTAGCACCAAGTGGGAGCTGTTTTTAGTTATTTATGGCATCCCAGCTTTGCCTTTTGCCGTCAAAAGTGTTTTTACAATGTTCTTTCGAAGTTAATTGTTGATTTCAAAGTTTGTATATTGATTGAGCAAGACAGTACTCTTTTCTTTTAATGGAGGAGGAATGCATCGTGCTATTGGAATGGGCTGGGGCACCCCTGATCATGTAGGCTCGGAGCTTTAAAAACCCGAGTGATACTTTCTGGTGTGCGCAAAAGAGGGCAGCCATCTGTATCAAGCCGAAAGGGGAGTTATGGCAGCTGATGGACGGGGAGCAACTGCAAGGATTGAAGCTGTTAGTTCGCTAGATCGAATGTGTCCACGTGAGTAACATTGTCAAGGGAAGGCAGTATGACGCGTTCTCTCTGACGAAATAAATATATCGGAAATGTTCAACAACTCACAGCCAATTGAGATTGGAGAGCCCACTGAAGGCATTTGACTCAATGTTACTGATGTTAAACTCGTAGAGGGACCTGTCAAATGAAGGACAAAGAAAGACACGATTAAAAATATCAGTTAAAAGAAAATATAAAAAAATATTTTCAAGTTGAAAATAAAATTAATCACTTGAAGGTCACTTTCAAGGATTGGACCTACCTCTAACTGCTACGAGAAGAGGTTGACAAGACCTTGGTTTATAAGTGCATGCTGGCAACGTATGGGTAACAAGATTTCCTAAATACCCTCAACTTACCTGTACAGGGCCAATTCACATTTCCATATTCCCCTAACAACAGTTTCCATTCCCATGCGAGTTTGCGCCAATAGAATTTCCATAGTACTATTTATCCTGAGCGAAAGATTACCTTACTCTTTTCTCTTAGCAGCAAGGCAAATAAGCCGTATTTTCAAGTACAGTCATGCAACCGAGGTTGAGCCATTATAATAGCCAAAAATTGCTGTTCGCACCATCTAGACTGAAGGCACTCTAGGTGTAAACGGCATCGTGGACAGGCTATACAGCCGAATTGTTCTGTGTTCAGTATATTTGTAAAGAGATTTCCTGTAGTCGATCTCCTTTTGCAGAATTAGCACCCTACTTAAGCTACTTAATTTAAACAATATCTATATCACACACATGTTATTTTCTCAATTTACCATCCAGCATTATCGAAAGCATCCAGCCAACGAGAGTTCAGTGGCAAGTTTATTTCAAAAAGAATCCCTAAAGGCTTTAAACAGCTTTATTTTTATATTGCCAACAACCACCTCTTGCCAATGTCACATCTGGCTTGATTTATGACAGTGCATTCAACAAAGGAATCGTCCACTAGCGTGGCAAAGTCGTATTGACAGGGGGGTAAAATTGAAGAATTCATCATCAGTACTGATGGTAAAGGAAGAGTTGCCATTCAATCAAAAATCAAAGGGCGGGGTAGGCGGAGTACCACCCGTGGCGAAGCTGTTCTAAGTGGAGAAGGGAGATGACGTAATTTTTCTCAATTTTTAACAATTTAGGGATTGATCAGTACATAGATACAATATCGAACTGCAGCATCAACCTTTTACTGACAGTGAAGAAAATAAAAGAAATTGGACTACTTGACCGAGCTTCCTAGGAGTCACTCTCCGCTTTTTTGTTAATGAATTCATTATGATGCATATCTGCGCTATCTATCAATTATCTAAAATTATTGAAATACCATTGAAATCTGCTTTTTCGACGATTGATTTCAGATTGTAGGCATAATAAATATAACCAACCAAGGAAGGGGACCCGAAAATTTTGCAAATGATGTCCAAATTTACGGTACAATGCCAAAAAGTAACAGTGTTTATAACCAACAAGATGTTACTTCCACTTAAGCTTATATTGCTGACGCCACCTTTAATCCGGTATAGGGAGAATAGGGTTCATTCAAATAATTTGTTGAAAGAAAGGGGGTGCTTTATAATCATTTATAAGCACCTTATCAGTTTTCCTATATAAGTTCATAATATATGTTCAACAAGCCGTATCCTCTTTGAGTGATCCCTGTTCACCACTTCCCAGGTTGTATCGTGTTACTGGAGTGTGATCCCTGGCTACATAGAGTTTCAGGTTTAATGGCATCAGACTAGCAGCCCACGAACAGAGATATTGACAAATGGGAAGAGCCACCAACATAGGGCTGCATAGCTCAGTTGGAAGAGCACTTGTACGGTATTCCAGAGGTCGCAGGTTCAAATCCCGCTCCAGTCATTTTCTTTGTTCATCTTTATTATAATTTATAAGCACCTAGTCAGTTCCCCCTATATAGTTTCTTTCATAATATATGTTCAAAAAGCCGTATAATCAAATCATTTATTTCAAATCAGCTGTCATTATTCTCTTTAACGACACAGATCATAAGTTACTGAACACTTACAGGTACTCCAGAGAGGAGAGTCCACTGAAGAAATTTGAATCAATGGAGATGTTGTGAGCATTCGCCTTGAACCTAAAAAAATGATGGAAGAACTGTAGCATAACTCACATTGTCTGTACTGAGGAAAGAAGACGTCCTGAACGGGTTAACTTGACACCAGCCCCTAATCGAATGTTTTAGTTTGATGGTTTTAACTAGGCCAACAATTTTTGTTCTCCTTTAATACTAACAGGAGGGAAAATTGTACGGCAATCCTTCCGAACGATACTTAATCATATCACCAACTGAAACAGAATCAAGTAGCTTTTGAAATAAAGGGAATTGTCCAGTCAAATGATACACACAATATACGCATTACGGAATTCTTAAAGATTGTCGGAGGGCGTACCTCAGTCAAAACGGCGATAAGCAAATTCTTGTGCTGGTGTCTTTTTCGACGCAGGGTAATAACATGGTTCTATTGTTAGTTTTAACATTTTTCCCACTAAAAATTAAAATTGGTTTAATCAAAATACCATTAAGCTGTGGTCTTCGCCGAACTTTATAAGATTATTACCTCCTTTGGATTGCTCAATAAGAAATCTCGCAAAATCTTGCAATTAATGAAATCCAAATAGATAGTCCAAACAAATTGCTTTATTTTCAATTTCTTTCTTTTTCAATCATGAAAAAATCTTTCCTTTTAATAACAGTAGCTCAGCATTTGTGATGCTTACGTTACACATTTGGATGTTGCTCAATATGAGTAAAACCTGGAGCCACACGACACTTACAGGCTTAGAAGACTGGAGAGTCCCGTAGAGTCATTTGATTCAATGGAGTCAATGCTAACAGTACCAATATCCCTGCAAAAGACGAAACCAATAACTTAATTGAAACACACTGAAAAGGTCATGACGGTATTTAAAATTCGAGGGAAGGTAATTAGTTTTAGAATCCTTGACAGGATAATGAAGCCTTTTCCCAAAAAAAACCTGTATTTATAGCATGATTATTAAAAGTTAAGAAGATAGCAGTCAGAGAACAGCGTTTGCGCCCAGGCATACATCCATTCTTAGCACTCAGGTATAAAAGGTCAATTTGATTCAAGACGTGATATCGAATTTTGTGGCACTTAGTTACGTGACGTGATATTTATGTGACTGAGCATGATGTTTAATATTTGTTGAACATCTCTTTTTCTTCTGCAGTTACGTAATAGGGGCACACGGATTCAAAGAGTAATGTGTTACAGTAAGAAGTTGGGAGAAATGTTTGGATGATGCAATCAGGGGTCCTTGGGCGTGATCTTAAAGGTACATAATTTTTTTACTGATTAAAACCTTTGAGTTCGATTGGGTTTTCTTTTGGAGTAAAGGTAGACAAACGGTGATGAGGTCTTGATGAAAACTGACGTTGCGTCATTATCATATAACGACGCGTGGCTTTATCTTAACGGTGCATGGCGACTCTTTAACAAGAGAACTGTCGGTTCGAATGGGTCCACGTTTAGAAAGTGGATAGACGGGAAGTGTTGTAGGTAAATATTAAAATGAAATTGCGATGACGTGAACATAGTATTGTTACGTCGGTTTAAAGCTGCATATTTCAAGGACTTATAACGAGAGCAGTATTTATAGTCCGATCTGGTTCAGAATTTTTATGCTAATAGGCATCAAAGTTGCACTTTCAGGGTGTTATATATTGACAACTAGCACAGGTATGTCATGAATAAATGGATCACTTCTTGTAAAATATGGAGGAATGACATAAAACCCATCTTCCAGATTTACCGCAAAGTATTAGTTTGTATGAAAAATAAACGTTGGAAGGACGGAAACCACAGAGTTTGTTTGCTTTTTTGAAAAAGAATTTTTTGTAACACAATAATTATTAGTTTTGACTACCTAAAGGCGTCAAGGAAGACGCCACGTATATAATCTTGCAAGTAAAATCCACACAGATGTCGCTCAAAACATTGCATTTATGCTGAAAAATGACGTGAACTCGCAAAGTTTTTAAGTATTTTTCATTTTACAAAGATCAGGGCAAAATTATTGATGGGGCACATGCTGTGGTTAATTCATACAATTTGTGGCATACATCAAGTTTACGGTGTTCTCAGTGACAACAAAACTGGTACCCAAAACTCCCGACTCGAGCACTTTCTCTAGACATTGGTATTAAATTACATAGCTTGTCATGGAAAAACAGCTTGCAGTGCTCTCTGTGACAACGCAAATGAGGAATTACAGAAAACTTACAGTGTGTTGAGACTGTAGAGCCCACTGAAGGCATTCGATTCTAAGGTGCCGATGCTTACACTTTTCATTCTCCTGGCAAATGAAAGGAAGTACACAAATGATATATTTAAAATTGGAAAGAAAGAATCATTTTATAAATTGATCAAATACTTAATTAACATTCAATCAAGTAATATAGCCGGTGGTACCTATGCCACCAATGTGGCATAGGTACGGATGCATATATCTTAATGAATTTCACTACAGGCTTATGTGCGTGAACTTTTCAGGGCACATTTTCTAGTTTTTCCCAAAACAAAACACAGGTGCCTTGATTAAACGGGCCACCCCCTTTTCGAAGAGAGGGGAAAGATGCATGCTCAATGAACTGGATTTGCGAGTGTATTTGAGAAATTAATCGTTGGAGAGAAGAAACACTGTAACATTTATGTCGACGAAAAATTTCGTATCGATATTGGTATTGACTTCAACTTTGCGGAAAATACGAGAATATTGAACACAATGGCATTTGCTTTTGAACGCTTTTAAACAACAAGCTTTAGATGCAAGAGGAAAGTTCCATTTAACTTGGAGCTGATCAGGGGCTTCAATATTAATTGGTGATTTAACGAGAATAATCTCCTAAATTATTAGTAAAGAGGCATCGTGTTGTGTCTATGGGGCATACAATGTCGTATCTCAGCCTGCAGGTTATGATGTTTGACCGGAATATGCATAGCGCGCCGTTTATGCTAATTGCGGTTCCATTAAAAAACCTCATTGACTGAAACTCGATGAATATACCAAAGATCAGAGAGAAAAAAATGATTTTAAATATGTTATCTACCACAAGTTACATTTCCCTGTATAGAGTAATTCAGCAAAACAGAATTACTGTAAGGACACGTTTTTATCAAAAGTACTCCAAACCGAGATAGGACTTTTTGAACTGAAAAAACGATTGGCTTGTTGTGGAAAGAAGCACACACTTATCTTCTCTCCGACAAAAAATGACAAAATACCTTAAAAAAATCGCAGAGAACTTACATTACGTAGAGATAAGACATCCCACTGAACGCATTGGACTCAATGTTACCGATGGTAACGTTTGTCAGGTACCTGTCAAATTAAGGGGTAACAACATCATTGAAAATTAGTGAAAAAGGTATCACGTGCAAAGTTGGAAAGCAAATTGATAATTTGCAGGCCATTTCCCGTAGAGAAATAATATGCAGATAACTACGAAGCCCATCCTCTTGGAAAAAAAATAGAGCGGAAATGAGCACCTTTAAACAAAATTATGGAAAGAGAAAGCCACTTCCGTTGCGCTGTGATGGCACAACTTGGTATCGAAAGGCGCGTCGAAGGGCTGAGGCTCCAGGCTAAGTATCTTAAGACAGGGCTGGGCCTCAGCAATTAAACATATTTTTTTTGTATACGGGATGCATTGTCGGATCGGTTTTTAAATTTGTATGCCTTTTTTTATTTGTCTGTATCTAATCTAGAAATGCTCACAACTCCCGTTCCGTTTTCAAAACACAAAAAGTGATGAATTCCTCTTCGTTACTTCCCATTTACACGGGCCAGTATTATTGCACTCAAGCTCCCTTTTGGTTCGAAGAAATAGATTCACGATTGATATGCCAGGGTCTCCCAACACAAGTTTCCTTGCGTAAAGATCTCGAATGCACCAGGGAATGTAAATAACATTTCTAACAATATTAATATAGAAGTCATCAGTGACACCAAATGTATATGTTAACAGCAATTCCTTGTGACTTAAATGACATTTGGATTAGCAAAATACACAGACAGATCCACAATGTATGAGTGCCAGGGAAGGGCAAGCCAAAGGCCTTTAATTGCTTCTGGAATAGGACCAGAACCAACATTTTGTCTTAAAATAACGCATGGTAGGTTATCTCTACAAAGGGATGGACTGTGTTTAATATATAACAGAGAAATTTCCACGTGTGCTAAAAAAGCAGAACGTCACTCATGTGATGTTCTGATGTACACGTATGCGATGTAGATTACCTGTTCGTTTTCAACTTCATTCGTTAAAATCTGTCTGTGTGAGAGAGACGTCATCTCTAACAACGAAGTTGGAGTTCATTTCTGTTCTTGTTTTCAGTATTCTATTGTTGCCTTTCACTGTGCTGTTTATGCCATAATATTTTGGGTTGTTTTCCAGGTTAACGGCCAACATTTGTTCTACATGGTCTGCTCATTAGCGCTTCGCACGGTGTGGTGTTAATCGCTGGGTGTGGGTATGAATGGTATCCGATGAGCATCTCCTGGATGATGGTGTTTCCGTAACTCATCTGGAGACGGGCGATCTCCTGTGCTTGGTTCAGCAACTTCGTGACATTTTCAGCTTTTTTGTTTACTCTGGCATTATCCACTGTAGATCTAGGGTTGAAAAATGCGTCTTGGTTGGCAAATTCAGAAAGTTCTGTGGAACAGAAGAGGGGCCCTTTGTCGCTTTCTTGTAGCAATAAGGCGTGTCGATACAGCCAAATCTAAATCAAAGCCTGTAGAGCTCCTTTCGGGTTACGAATGAATAAAGGTAGGTCCCTTGTGCGGTTTTTCCAAACTTAAGCGCATATTTTTTTGTCGCAGTTTCTGGATTTTTTTCTTTCTTTCGTTTGGTCAATGACAACTGCAGGGTCTGCTTCTAGGACTTTCTATATCATCTTTTTAGGGCCATCTGTTCCAGTCTCCAGCGAAGGGTGTCTGGAAAAGTGTCAAGCAGATCTGCTTGACTGGTTCATAGACCACTTCAAAGTCGACATCGGTGTCATTTTTCCCACTTCTTGATTAAGATAGAGAGTTTGGCCGCTTTATCCCTAACACGGGTATCTGGGGTTTGTGACAGAGGTGGTAGCAAGTCAGTATTTGTTAGTCCAAGTCAAGTCACTTGTAAATTATTTATTGTCATTTGGTCCAGTCACAATTCAAGTCGCAAATTAGCTTGGTCCATAAAAAAGCAAGCCACATGTCTTTTCCTTCAAGTCTACAAGGTAAGTTGCGCCTTATTTCATCTCACTGTAAAAAGTAAACAGGGCCTGCCATCAACTGAAGACTTATAATTTGAGACAGATGAGTTTAACGCGCTTGAGTTACAATTACATGTACGCACGTACTGTTTATTATGCCAAAACAATTTCCATGTGTACCACTACACTCTTACAGTAGATGTACATGTCCAGTAATTCTTTAAGAACTGTCAAGTGATACCAAATGTCTGCCACTGTGTCCACCCAGTTAGATTATAGCTGACTGCCAGCAATTAGACCAAGGGCCTAGTTTCAATTCATGAAATTTTCCTTTTATGGTGTAATTATTTTCAAGCCACAGCCAAGTGATCAGTCTTAGCCTTAGGCAAAGACGACCGATGTGGAAGTCCAAAGGAAGTCTTATGCCAATTATTTTAAGACCACAATTGGTTCAGCAAAACAGAATTACTGTAATGACACGTTTTTATCAAAAGTACTCCAAACCGAGATAGGACTTTTTGAACTGAAAAAACGATTGGCTTGTTGTGGAAAGAAGCACACACTTATCTTCTCTCCGACAAAAAATGACAAAATACCTTAAAAAATCGCAGAGAACTTACATTACGTAGAGATAAGACATCCCACTGAACGCATTGGACTCAATGTTACCGATTGTAACGTTTGTCAGGTACCTGTCAAATTAAGGGGTAACAACATCATTGAAAATTAGTGAAAAAGGTATCACGTGCAAAGTTGGAAAGCAAATTGATAATTTGCAGGCCATTTCCCGTAGAGAAATAATATGCAGATAACTACGAAGCCCTTCCTCTTGGAAAAAAATAGAGCGGAAATGAGCACCTTTAAACAAAATTATGGAAAGAGAAAGCCACTTCCGTTGCGCTGTGATGGCACAACTTGGTATCGAAAGGCGCGTCGAAGGGCTGAGGCTCCAGGCTAAGTATCTTAAGACAGGGCTGGGCCTCAGCAATTAAACATATTTTTTTTGTATACGGGATGCATTGTCGGATCGGTTTTTAAATTTGTATGCCTTTTTTATTTGTCTGTATCTAATCTAGAAATGCTCACAACTCCCGTTCCGTTTTCAAAACACAAAAAGTGATGAATTCCTCTTCGTTACTTCCCATTTACACGGGCCAGTATTATTGCACTCAAGCTCCCTTTTGGTTCGAAGAAATAGATTCACGATTGATATGCCAGGGTCTCCCAACACAAGTTTCCTTGCGTAAAGATCTCGAATGCACCAGGGAATGTAAATAACATTTCTAACAATATTAATATAGAAGTCATCAGTGACACCAAATGTATATGTTAACAGCAATTCCTTGTGACTTAAATGACATTTGGATTAGCAAAATACACAGACAGATCCACAATGTATGAGTGCCAGGGAAGGGCAAGCCAAAGGCCTTTAATTGCTTCTGGAATAGGACCAGAACCAACATTTTGTCTTAAAATAACGCATGGTAGGTTATCTCTACAAAGGGATGGACTGTGTTTAATATATAACAGAGAAATTTCCACGTGTGCTAAAAAAGCAGAACGTCACTCATGTGATGTTCTGATGTACACGTATGCGATGTAGATTACCTGTTCGTTTTCAACTTCATTCGTTAAAATCTGTCTGTGTGAGAGAGACGTCATCTCTAACAACGAAGTTGGAGTTCATTTCTGTTCTTGTTTTCAGTATTCTATTGTTGCCTTTCACTGTGCTGTTTATGCCATAATATTTTGGGTTGTTTTCCAGGTTAACGGCCAACATTTGTTCTGCATGGTCTGCTCATTAGCGCTTCGCACGGTGTGGTGTTAATCGCTGGGTGTGGGTATGAATGGTATCCGATGAGCATCTCCTGGATGATGGTGTTTCCGTAACTCATCTGGAGACGGGCGATCTCCTCTGCTTGGTTCAGCAACTTCGTGACATTTTCAGCTTTTTTGTTTACTCTGGCATTATCCACTGTAGATCTAGGGTTGGAAAATGCGTCTTGGTTGGCAAATTCAGAAAGTTCTGTGGAACAGAAGAGGGGCCCTTTGTCGCTTTCTTGTAGCAATAAGGCGTGTCGATACAGCCAAATCTAAATCAAAGCCTGTAGAGCTCCTTTCGGGTTACGAATGAATAAAGGTAGGTCCCTTGTGCGGTTTTTCCAAACTTAAGCGCATATTTTTTGTCGCAGTTTCTGGATTTTTTTCTTTCTTTCGTTTGGTCAATGACAACTGCAGGGTCTGCTTCTAGGACTTTCTATATCATCTTTTTAGGGCCATCTGTTCCAGTCTCCAGCGAAGGGTGTCTGGAAAAGTGTCAAGCAGATCTGCTTGACTGGTTCATAGACCACTTCAAAGTCGACATCGGTGTCATTTTTCCCACTTCTTGATTAAGATAGAGAGTTTGGCCGCTTTATCCCTAACACGGGTATCTGGGGTTTGTGACAGAGGTGGTAGCAAGTCAGTATTTGTTAGTCCAAGTCAAGTCACTTGTAAATTATTTATTGTCATTTGGTCCAGTCACAATTCAAGTCGCAAATTAGCTTGGTCCATAAAAAAGCAAGCCACATGTCTTTTCCTTCAAGTCTACAAGGTAAGTTGCGCCTTATTTCATCTCACTGTAAAAAGTAAACAGGGCCTGCCATCAACTGAAGACTTATAATTTGAGACAGATGAGTTTAACGCGCTTGAGTTACAATTACATGTACGCACGTACTGTTTATTATGCCAAAACAATTTCCATGTGTACCACTACACTCTTACAGTAGATGTACATGTCCAGTAATTCTTTAAGAACTGTCAAGTGATACCAAATGTCTGCCACTGTGTCCACCCGGTTAGATTATAGCTGACTGCCAGCAATTAGACCAAGGGCCTAGTTTCAATTCATGAAATTTTCCTTTTATGGTGTAATTATTTTCAAGCCACAGCCAAGTGATCAGTCTTAGCCTTAGGCACAGACGACCGATGTGGAAGTCCAAAGGAAGTCTTATGCCAATTATTTTAAGACCACAATTGGTGTAAGAAGATAAGGCTGAAGGTAATACCCAGGTGTGGGGCTCTCTGCAAGCTTGCTTGTAGTTTCGTGAATCTTTCGATGTTTCTCCCCCCCTATAGAATGTTGTCTAGCTGATTTTGGCTTTTACTCCGAAGTACATTTTAGTATTTCCTAGTCAATTTCTCTGTGTAATGTTGTGCTGTATGTAGCGTGCTAGTGATTGTCGTGACAGTCTTGTCTGATATCCGAAGGTCATTCGTTTTGGCAAGGAAGTCATCTGGTTGGAGTTTCGTCGTTTTCTGTTTATAACTTTCAATGTTGTATAGTGATCAGTTTGTCGTATAGTATTAGTAAGGTTTTTATTATGTAGCTATCAACTATTGACACTTAAAGTTTGTATTTGTAATTTACATTTGTTTTACGTGTGCAAAAAGGCCAAAGTAATTCTCTTTAATGGGATAATAAAGTTATATTGAATTGAACTGAATTGAACGTGGGGCCGAGTTGATTCTGCTGTTGCTGACAACAAATTTTGCTGTAGTTCCACATATATTTCTACTGATTATCGTCTGGAATTTCCTTTCACAGGTAAAGTCGTTCTGAAAGGTGTGTAGCTGGATTTGACTGGCCTGTAGTCTTTGTGGTTTATTCGGTCTGTGCTGTGGTGTCTTGTGATGGTGTTCGTTTATGATGTTAACGTCTGCTCTACGCTCTGGGTCAATGCATAGACCTGAAGGAGAAAATACAACGGACTGCCAACTCCAGCGGGTGCACCGAGCATTGCGCGTAAACATGTTCCGTCAGCCGGAAGCTCTGGAGTTGCCGGCACAGGAAACTTCCGATTGACCTTTGTAGCGTTGTCCACATGCCATGAACGATAGCGACAGACGCTGCGCTCGTAATTTTGCCTCGGAACTTTTCTTTTTCGTGGAAAAACAATTGCAAAGTGGACGAGATAGACAACATACAAGTGTGTTATGACATTGTGATAATTATAAGTATACTAACGTGAGCATTAATAACAATTAGTGAGCCTTTAGACAGGGAAAGCTGTGTATGTATTCTTTTCTCATGCACAATCGGCAAACATGATCGATTACTCTCAGCCCCACCGACACTACCAGGTCTGGTTGGCTTGACCCAGCAAAACCTTTTTTCTGACTCGTAAAGCAATTTTTAGAGTTATAAATACCCATCTGGTGGGGTTGTCGGATTTTTCAAGGGGAAAAAATAATAAATGTTTTCCCGTTCATATTCAAGTCTTTTAAAAATATTTTCAATGCTAGGGCTATGAGCAAATTTGTGTTATTCTACAAGATTTAAGTTTTAAGGGACATCGTGTTATATTAGAAAAATGAGGGGGAAACATGAAGGCCCATGACATAATTTCCCCAATGACTTCGTACATGTACATGCCATACTTCATAACTGTATGTAAAACTAATAGGATCTTTATAGGCTGATTTTATGCTGTCAGAATTGTTTGAGGCAAAAAAGTGACAACATGCCTCGGCTTGGTAAATTTTCAGGCAGAATATTAATGACGGGTTTCTGGCTTCCCTTGGTCAGAGGAACAAGCAAAACTGCTAAACATTACTCAAATTGGTTTGTAAACGACCAAATCCCCCAAAATTCTGAATTACAAAATGTAAATAAACAGATTTACAATGTACACATACAAACATTATATTTTTTTTCAAGCACCCCATTTATTATATAATAGTTTCAAAATTGTCTCTATCAATTTTGTCAAATAAAACTGAGGTTTCATTAAAACATCCTGTAAGACGCCTTTCTTTATTAGTTGATATTGTCCATATTCACGACAGGCTTTTATGTAGGTGGCGTAACTGAGGGCAGTGGTATCCCCAAAGATATGGAATAGAGCAGAGTTCTTAAAGATTCTGCAGGTACTCATGTACATCATTATGTGACACATTTGAAAGGTGTAATGTGCACTAGTCACCATGATACTTGACCTTTGGACTCTGGCACTAATATTAATGATTAAAGAACGCCTCCTAAAATCTTCACTCTTTAAAATCAAGTACTTCAGTTTTCAAGGAGGTAAGATGAAACGAATGAGGAAATTGCAATATAAAGTAAGCTTGTGATTTCTTTCCTGCAACATAACTTTATTATCAATAAATATTGCTTCCCCGCATATACGGTTAAAGCATGTGGCCTGCTAAAGTTTTATGCTCCTTATGGGTGTTGCAAGTGCTGAAAAGATCAATCAGTGTACTCCTTGCAGTCTGCTGTCAGTAGCTGTTGTGTCCTCAACATTGTGGCGCCCCTTCGTACATCGTTCAAGTCCATGTGAGCCACCAAGTTAGCGGATGGTGTAGTTGATGCTGGCACAACCTAAAGGAGTGGGATTCAACAAAGTATGAGTGAATAAAAGCCCGCTTGAACGGGGTTTAAACCCAACGTTCTTTTATCACATTCAAGAATGTATTGCACTTGCATTGTTTTTTTTTTTTTCATTTCAAATGCCAGTTTTGAAGGTGTGACAACATTCTGAACTGTTACAATCCAAGGATCACCAAAAGACCATATTCCAATTAGTGTGAAGGAACGTACATTGGTCATTCACAAGATGTTCATTAACAGTAACATTTTATTCATAATTTACAGAAAAATATTAAACTATGCAAAAATGGTTTCATAACTACCCTTAAAAATTAAACAAAACTAAAGGGGTTCAGATCTGCTCGGTTGGATTGGCCCAATTTGATGACATGAACCTAAGATCTGGCATCTGGCCAAGAATTACTTTGAACAAGAGTTAAAATCTGACTTTTTGCTTTTGAATGCTTATAGCATGCATACAATTCTGTTTACTACTCAACAAACATTTAAAGAGGGGTTAACATGAGGGGTTTTAATACATTTGAACATCAAAAGAAAAGCATGCATTGCAGTACAATGTGGATTAAATATCCATACATGGAGCCAGACGCAAGAAAATGCTTGAAAATGAGAACAAAGAAAAAAATGAAACTTGTTAAAATTGCAATTTAAGAAATCAAATTTCAAATATTTAACACAGGAAAACTCAATTCAACGACCAACTCAAACAACCATCTCAATGCGCTTACCAGGACCAGAATGATTAACTTATGATGCGGGCAGAAATTCAGTGGGTAGGCCAAGTTGGCACCTGCACATACCACAAAAAGAATTATAAGGAGAATTACTGTGAAGTGAAAAAGAATACTGGACCAAACCACAAGCAAACCAACTCAATTTTTTCTTATTATTTTTATTTTTAGTTTTTATAATGTTGATATTATCACCCCACTCTTTGGCACTATTTCTACATGTTTGTGATAAGCTGACGATATTTCAACTAAGATGAAGGAGAAAAAGACTTTGGTATTAAAACCCTAATGTACCGATAGTCACATTTTATGAACTCACCTATCATGCCTACTATAAAACAATGTTATCATCAGATCTTGACGATTCCTAACTAGGCCTACATGGTGTTGCCTCCATTTTCGTCTTTTCGCTGTTTTTGGGCTGGATCTGGCCTCTTCGGTATACCATAGAAACTCAACCCGCCTATTTTTGTCTTTGGGCGCTGCTGTCAGCAACTGCACAATCAGTACCTAAAACTTTATGCAATTTTGAGGAGGAAATATCAACACCTTATCGACGCAGCACGATCATGTATACGAACGACAGTAAAACAGAAGTTGTCAGTGCCGGTAACTTCGGCACTTCCGGTTGACGCAAGATCGACGTGCGCCCGCTGGAGTTGGCAGTCCCTTGTATTTTCTCTTTCAGGTCTACGGTCAATGCGTACATCATCGTGGTCAACAAGTGACTGCGCTGCCAACATGGATGCCTTTTGCGTTTGTTTTAGCTGTATTAAGGCGACTATTTAAATCTCGTCGCCAGACGTCATTTACTTGTTTTCATGCTCGTCTTTTGATTTGATTGGGGGGTGACTGATTGCTTTGTTCGCGTGGTCGATCAGCTTGGCAAGCGGAAAAGCGGTTTTATTTCCGGGGTTTGTTGAAAGTCTTGCCGTAGGCTGGGCGTTTTTACTCTGCGGTGGTTGTCGGTCAGGCCACAGTGAGCACACGGTTGTGATCTATACGGAATTGTAACTTCCATATTGTCCTTCAGTTGATTCCTTCTTGTATTGTGGCTAATGAAATGATGGTTCACTCAACCTAATATCAGGGCATCTTAGAGAGAGGAATACATTCCATTTGTTCTTCCTACAACCCAATTTGAACAGACGTTTCACTAAATATCGCCACATCGACGTCACTACTGCCACAAAGGCTCCCCACCCCCTGGTTGTCCCACATTTTAACCTAACTACTCTGAGACTGCAATCAGTCAGATGGGCTGACATGCAGGGAAGGCATGCAAAAGGATCATTCACATCCAAAGTGTAATTATATTGGCCTTAAACTGCACCTTGCGTCAGAATCAATCTGTTCGTGTTTTTCAGGCTTCTAAAACATCATCACTCGCCAAAAATGAACCGATTCCTTAGATACTCGCTGTTGAGTGGATCAAATGAATTCCACCCCATCTGTTAGAAACCCTTTTGGAATTAGGACAAGATGACTACTTAATACATATCTACCGTCCGTAAACATCAAAACTGCGATGAGTTTTGTTTTCCGTGACAACAAAATTGCTAACCAAGGGAGCGTCGGGATCAGAGCGAAGCCAATGGAAATTCGTGGTAATGTGCATAGCTTGTTATGGACATTCAGCTTGCAGTGTTCTAGATATGACAACACGAATTAGACAGTACAAAAACCTACAGTGTTTGGAGATTGTAGAGCCTACTGAAAGCATTTGCCTCAATGCAACCGATGCTGACGCCTCTCAGGGACCTGCCAAATGAAAGGAAAAATGCATTCTGGTATTTAAATTTGGAAAGAAATAAGCCGCTGGTCAATTTGCCAGTAAACATTTATTGTTAACCGTTCGGTGAATGTTGACGTTATTTGGTATGAAACGATCTCCGAAGCTATAACTTGCTAAATCCACTGGAATCCGGCTACGGCGTAATTTTAACGTGTTTTTATGGGGTACGTTTGAGTACGTAAAGTAAAGGAATCTCTCTAATTCCCCAAACATTTTGTGGTGGCTCTCTTTTTTTGAGATGACGTCGTTTCTGTATAATTCATTTACATCTGGAAACCAGACAAACAAGATGCTCTTATGTCCTGTGTATATGTACAAGCTGAAAAGCTTTTACACAGTAAAAAGTGTGGGGGCAGTCTATTTTAGCGGCCGGCGTTACGTGCGCAAGCAGTTGCGATGGACATCGCGCGTACATGAGGGTAAAAGAAGGCGTGTCGCCACATCACGCTTGGGAACAACTCTTGACCGGAAACCGGAGACGTTTGGGGTGGGCTAACCCAAATGGATCAAACTAGTGCAAAGATTAAAACTTCAGCACGAACTCCAACTTCCATTTAAGCAACGGCCACCCATGCACTCTACAGGTGTGACTAGTGTAGGGGTGGAGGCACCTCGTTTTTCATTAGAGGCCTATGCCCCATTAAGAAAACAAAAGGAAAAAATCACGTGTTCGTCCGCCGTGGTGGTTGTGTTACCTTTTACTTCATGAGAACGAAGTAATTAAGATCCTGAGGATCCCTTTCCAGAAATTACAATACTTCCTGTGAAACGTACCCTATCGCGCCAGCGACAAACAACTTTCTTACCTATGAAGCATTATGCACAATCTTTGCTGAACTGTTTATTATGGCATTAAGTTTCCTTTGCATCGATTAACTAATCGATCATGTTTAATAAGCTCTGCTCCCGTGGGATTCTTGAACAAGAAACCAAGTCAGCGGGTCGATTACTTGGGTCAGGCCCTAATAAACGGGACACATCATGCAAAAGTCAAATTGAACTCAGTCACATTGAAATCAAACACGGTGTTTTGTTGCAAGTCAGAATAATGGGGTTGCACTACTTTTTGGTGAGCTGTTTTTTAATTACGTTTAGTTCTTAGCCCATTGTTCTGTGTTCAGTATATTTGTAAAGAGATTTCCTGTAATCGATCTCCTTTTGCAGAATTAGCACCCTACTTAAGCTACTTAAGTTAAACAATATCTATATCACACAAGTTATTTTCTAGATTTATCACGAATCCCAAGCAAAATATTTTGCTTTTTATTGACCACAGGTCACTTGTCCGAAAGCATCCAGCCAACAAATAGGCAAGCTTATTTCAAAAGGAATCCCTAAAGGCTTTAAACAGCTTTATTTCTATATTGCCAACAATTACCTCTTGCCAATTTCACATCTGGCTTGATTTATGACAGTGCATTCAACAGAGGAATCGTCCACTGGCTTGGCAAAGTCATATTGACAGGAGGTAAAATTGAAGAATTCATCATCAGTACTGATGGTAAAGGAAGAGTTGCCATTCAATCAAAAATCAAAGGGCGGGGTGGGCGGAGTACCACCCGTGGTGAAGTTGTTCTAAGTGGAGAAGGGAGCTGAAGTAATTTTTCTCCTTATATATTTGCATATTTAACAATTTAGGGATTGATCAGTACATAGATACAATATCGAACTGCAGCGTCAACCTTTTACTGACAGGGAAGAAAATAAAAGAAATTGGACTACTTGACAGAGCTTCGTAGGAGTCACTATCCGCTTTTTTATTAATGAATTCATTATGATGCATATCTGCGCTATCTATCAATTATCTATTATGATTGAAATACCATTGAAATCTGCTTTTTCGACGAACGATTTCAGATTGTAGGCCTAATAAATTTAACCAACCAAGGAAGGGGACCCGAAACTCCTGCAAATGATGTCCAAATTTACGGTAGAATGCCAAAAAGTAACAGTTGTTTATAACCAACAAAATGTTACCTCCACTTAAGCTTATACTGCTGACGCCACCTTTAATCCGGTATAGGGAGAATAGGGTTCATTCAAATAATTTGTTGAAAGAAAGGGGGTGCTTTACAATCATTTATAAGCACCTAATCAGTTTCCCTATATAAGTTCATAATATATGTTCAACAAGCCGTATCCTCTTTGAGTGAGGCCTGTTCACCACTTCCCAGGTTGTATCGTGTTACTGGAGTATGATCCCTGGCTACAAAGAGTTTCAGGTTTAATGGCTCCTGACTAGCAGCCCCCGAACAGAGATATTGGCAATTGGGAAGAGCCACCAACATAGGGCTGGATAGCTCAGTTGGTAGAGCACTGGTACGGTATTCCAGAGGCCGCAGGTTCAAATCCTGCTCCAGTTAATTTCTTTGTTAATCTTCATTATCATTTATAAGCCCCTAGTCAGTTTCCATATATAGTTTCTTCCATAACGTATGTTAAAAAAGCCGTATAATCAAATAATTTATTTCAAATCAGCTGTCACTGTTCTCTTTAACGACACAGATCATAAATAACTGAAAACTTACAGGTACTTCAGAGAGGAGAGTCCACTGAAGGAATTTGACTCAATGGAGATGTTGTGAGCATTCGTCTTGAACCTAAAAAATTATGGAAGAACTGTAGCATTACTCACATTGTGTGTGCTGAGGAAATAAGACGTCCTGGATGGGTTTAACACCAGCCCCTAATCGAATGCCTTAGTTTGATGGTTTTAACTAGGCCAACAACTTTTGTTCTCCTTTAAGACTAACAGGAGAGAAAATTGTACGGCAATCCTTCCGAACGATGATTAATCATATCACCAACTGAAACAGAATCAAATAGCTTTTGAAATAAAGGTAATTGCCCAGTCAAATGATACACACAATATACGCGGAACGGGCAAAATCTCAGACAAAAACTTGATTTACGGAATTCTTAAGGGTTGTCGGAGGGGAGTGTCTTACTCAAAACGGCGATAAGCAAATTCTTGTCCTGGTGTCTTTTTCGACGCAGGGTAATAACCTGGTTCTTTTAACAACGTGTTTCATGGTCACTGATGTCATCATTGCGTAATCCCGGAATCTATTGTTAGTTCTAATATTTTTCCCAGTAAAAATTAAAATTGGTTTAATCAAAATGCCATTAAGCTCTGGTCTTCGCAGAACTTAAGATTATTTCCTCCTTTGGATTGCTCAAGAAGAAATCTCGCAAAACCTTGCAAATTAATGAAATCCAAATAGATAGTCCAAACAAATTGCTTTATTTTCAATTTCTTTCTTTTTCAATCATAAAAAATTCTTTCCTTTCAATAACAGTAGCTCAGCACAGTTTTATGACGAAAGACGATGCTTATTAAAATAGTGCGTTTGCGATGGTTACGTTACCCATTGGGATGTTGCTCAATATGAGAAAAACCTGGAGCCACACGACACTTACAGACTTAGAAGACTGGAGAGTCCCTTAGAGTCATTTGATTCAATGGAGTCGATGCTAACAGTATCAATGGTCCTGGAAAAGACGAAAGCAATAACTTTATTGAAACACACTGGAAAGGTCATGACGGTATTTCGAGGGAAGGTAATTAGGTTTAGAATCCTTTACAGGATAATGAAACCTTTTCCAAAAAAACCCTGTATTTTTAGCATGATTATTAAAAGTTAAGAAGATAGCAGTCAGAGAACAGCGTTTGCGCGCAGGCAAACATCCATTCTTAGCACTCAGGCATAAAAGGTCAATTTGATTCAAGTTATAAAATCAAATTTTGTGGCACTTAGTTACGTGACGTGAGTCTTATGTGACTGAGCATGATGTTTAATATTTGTTGAACATCTCTTTTTCTTCTGCAGTTACGTAATAGGGGCACACGGATTCAAAGAGTAATGTGTTACAGTTGGAAGTTGGGAGAAATGTTTAGATGATGTAATCAGGGGTCCTTGGGCATGATCTTAAACGGTTCATAATTTTTTAGTGACTAAAAACTTTGAGTTTGATTGGGTTTTCTTTTGAAGTAAAGGTAGACAAACGGTGATGAAGTCTTGATGAAAACTGACGTTACGTCATTATCATATAACGACGCGTGGCTTTATCTTAACGGTGCATGGCGACTCTTTAACCAGAGAACTGTCGGTTTAAATGGGTTCACGTATATAATCTTGCAAGTAAAATCCACAGAGATGTTGCTCAAGACATTGCATTTATGCTGAAAAATGACGTGAACTCGCGAAGTTCTTAAGTCGTTTTCATTTTACAAGGATCAGGGCAACTTTATTGATAGGGCACCTCATGTTGTTGATTCATACAAGTTGTGGCATACATCAAGTTTACGGTGTTCTCTGTGACAACAAAGCTGGTACCCAAAACTCCCGACTCGAGCACTTTCCCTGGACATTGGTATTAAATTACATGGCTTGTCATAGAAAAACAGCTTGCAGTGCTCTCTGTGACAACGCAAATGAGGAATTACAGAAAACTTACAGTGTTTTGAGACTGTAGAGCCCACTGAAGGCATTCGATTCTAAGGTGCCAATGCTTACACTTTTCATTCTCCTGGCAAATGAAAGGAAGTACAAAAATGATATATTTAAAATTGGAAAGAAAGAATCATTTTATAAATTGATCAAATACTTAATTAACATTTAATCAAGTAATATAGCCGGTGGTACCTATGCTACAAATAATGTTCATTCGATGTTGAGTTCACTGAAAAACACTGGTGCCCAATCAATGCGCTGCACCAACATTTGAATGTTTATTGGGAATTGATACTGCTGACGTTTTTTATATGAATTTTGCAAAGTCACTTTCAGGTGTTTTTGAGGGATGTAACTGATAACATTTATAATGATTCGCTTTAAAAGCCGTCAAAACAAAGCTTTTCCCGTGTCTTGCATGAAAAATCCCACACAGACCACGAGGTACCCTTTGCCCCAAGTCTGCAAAGCAAGAGGTCCAGAATGATAAAGTTCGGCTTGAATTGGTGATAAAGTGAGGACATGATGTAATGATGTCCATTTTCCAGGAAATTACATTTACTGACTGACCACTTAGCGACCTTTGCCCCCTGTTCTGGCTTCAAAACATATTTTCTATTACCTCCTTGATTCAGGTTGGATTGTTTGCTTATACCAGGGATATACATGTAGGTTCCCTATGCGGTTCCTAAGCCGCCAACCTCTTCCATAGTACATTGACCAATTGGGGAATACGAGGATTCATCCAGCTAGTTCAAAGAAACAGCACAACCCCAACCAGCCGGAGTTTTGAGGCTTAATCAATGGAGAAAAATGTTGCTGGCAAGGTCGGAATTAAAGAACTAAAAACAAACACGCACCAAACGCACTCAGGATAGGGCCCCACCAGCAGCGGTCGTACGTCAGTCCTGATTTCGCTAATAGGACGATACAACCCTGCAAAACTCCTGTCGGCACGCTATCATCTTACGAAGTCCTGGCAACCCACGCGCGCAGCCAGCACCAGGAACTAAGATAATGCGCTCTTCTGATTAGTTGCCGTGCATGTTTAATGCACGATTTCCACGGGCATGAATTATTAATAGCCCAGACTTAACACAAGTCTACACAGTTACCCTGTTTTGCCACAATATTTCCGCATATGAAGTGGCAAATCTCCACCTATAAGTTATTACCAAACCTTCGACTAAAGAGCTTATGTCTTAATTAACAAATAGAAGGGAATGTGATTGCCTATATGACATTTGTGGACACCATGACCCCAATCCCTAAGAAATCAACACATTCGCTGTAGAAACGCATGGAAATGTTCAATTTCTCCAAACTGACACATTCGCTGTAGAAACCCGTGGGGATGTCCAATATCTCCAAACTGAGATATTTGCTGCAGAAACTGATGGGAATGTTCAATCTCTCCTTAACCGGGACACGCGCTGCAGAAATCCATCCATGTTCAATTTCTCCAAACCGAGACACTCGCTGCAGAAACCAAAGGGAATGTTCAATCTCTCTAACCTAGACAATAGCTGTAGAAACCCTCGAGAATGCTCATTCTCCAATATCCCATATCCAACTGAACTTACTGTAATACCCATGTAGTATGTTGAGGGGGCTCCGCGTAGAGCCGGGGTATCAATTGTCTCTTGACAGACAAACAGATGCCCTGAGACACGCCTGTCTGATTTTGATGATTTTGGCATTTATTCCAGCTCTCCCAACATTTGAGTAGACTTCCAGTCAGTCACAGCAGGTACAGGTAATAAATGATGTGAAAGTGACGAGTGTCCCCCCTGATTCAAGAATTATCCCCTGGCAAACATATAGTGGTGAGTCTCCCCTCGTGACACTCAGGGCGCCATGTCGTTTCGAGTGTTCGCAACACGTAACAACAACCCAACTCCCCAAAACGACAACTTTTTAGTACGTCCCAACGGAAGACGCCAATTCTATTGTTCTCCCTGACCCGAGGTCACATACCGTCTTCCCAGATACAAGGTCTATTTTTAGAACATACAGCACTCTCGTGATATAAATACAATTTACCAACGAGTTCAATAGTCAAATGTGTACGTGCTTAATACTGAAACTTATTTGTTGCTGAAACCCTTCCGCTACATCCTCCCCTACTCTAACGATCTGCGCCTGAAGATTGCAGGGATTACTAATCAATACAAATTATGATTTTTTAACAATTTCAGTTAAATAAACAGCAGAACAGCCCATGTAACACAATATGTCCATTTGTACAATGATAACTCTTGCTACTCTTAGCAAAGCAGAATACTGACATACATCAAGTTAGAAAGTAGACCCATTTTTGGTCAATTTACAAAACTCGAAATTCAAAAAACTTAACAAGCCGGCTGAGTGTCTTCTCGTAATGCATCATACCCAACTGGTTTAAGTGTACCCCGTCAAGGATAAAGCTAGGATTTCTCAGGGACCTGTGTCGCTACAGCCACCATCTATCATCTGTGAATGTTGAACACTCTAGCAACTCATTGAAACATTTTACTCTTTCATTGAACTCTTCTAATGAAACTTGGTAACTTCTCATGCCACTTGTTCGTTGTAAAACGGGTAAGAATACAACAACCTCTGGCGTAATACCCCAACTTGAAAACTCTTTAACTAATTTACACAGAGAGACATGTACCGCCTGCGGACTATTCTCCCTAGAACACAGATCATTGGTTCCCAGATCAAGAATAAGCACCTTAGGTGAAGCCTCCCTAAGTTGATTCAAATATCGCTGAGGGTCTCTTAGCACACGGCCAATTGTGAGACCACCCTCCCCAAGACACTTTATCGAATAAGTACCTCTCGACAACTCAATATCAAAATATCCACGCTGGTGGTGAAGGCGTTTAACAAAACTATGTCCGAACAATACAAACATGTGAACTACTTCCATTGGTAGTGGGACTCACCAACACACATTGCCTGCTTGATTACACCTAATGATTAACCACAAACCTGACTACGGTGGCTATAGACACTGCGCTGCTATCCAGTTGGGGCGCCCGCAAGGAAGCTGGATACCCCAGTCCTTTCCAACAGTCGGCCTTTAAACCAACCTTCAGCCATACACAGGGCACTACCAACCAACCCTTGGTATTAACTACTCAGCGCACCGCTGACCTTGGCAAATGAAATGGGTTCTTATGCTTCCCACGGGCACTCCGCTTGGATATTCAAAGAGGCTTTACATCCCTACTAGACGCCGTGGCTGGCTCCCCTACTTTCTGTTGGTCAACCAGCTTCGCACCCGAACTCGGAGTCTGCTCTGCAGCATTACCACTGGTTTCAATAAAACCCCAATCAGAGTCATCTGACTCAGTTTCACTGCTACTGCTTGACTCCACAAATTCTGGCGGACAAACCCGTAACAACCTTCTGTGAACACTCTTTTGTTCCCCTCCCAATAATGGTCGGATGTGATACACATCACCATGGTCATTAACTCCAACAACTACATAGGGTGTGCTCTCACATGCATTTGCCAATTTGTGTCGCCCCCAAAATGCACATTTCTTCAACAACACTTGTGTACCAGTTCCAATAGGTTTTGCAGTAGCTTTCACATCGTAAGCAGCCTTGTTACGGTTACAAACCTTAGCTACCCTATCACTGACTAGTTCGTTAGCTCTATCAATTAACTGGGACTGCTCTTTTACAAAGTCTTGGCCCCAATCACTGTAATTTTTCCCAAGAAGCTGATCTAAAGTAACAGTTGGTTCTCTCCCAAACATGAGAGTATACGGTGCCTCCCCAGTCACACAATGTGGCGTGGCATTATATACAAACACTAAATGAGCCAAGAACTCAGGCCACTTGCGTCTATGCCGTACAAAGCACAAAGTTCCCGGATTACTTCCCCTTCGAAATTCCTTCCCTGATCGCTATGTATTCTACTAGGGATCCCGAAACGAGTGAACCAATGCTGTATAAGAGCTTTGGCTACCGTAACAGCAAGTTGATCTTTGCAAGGTACCGCCTGCACAAATCTGGTATAAACATCTGTAATGACAAAAACATCTTCATAACCACCCTTTGCTTTGTCAAGCTTCACAAAGTCAATCGCCACAACCTCGAGCGGTCTAAACGCAAGTAAGAAACGCATAGGCGTGCTGGGTTTAGGTTCCATGGCCTTCGCGGTTATACACTGCCTACACTGACTAATATAACGGCGTACCATGGTAGCCATGTAGGGCCAATAGACTCGCCTCCTTAAGAGTGAGCAAGTCCTGGTAACACCCTGATGTTCCCATCCATCATGACCACCCTGCATCACCCGAGGGATGAGACATTTCGGCAGTAAAATCTGAAACAACTCTCCATGCAATGGATCGTTGACCTGACGGCAGAGAACCCCGTCACGCTCAACAAAACGCGGCCACTGCCACACCCACGCTTTCAACTCGGGTGACTCAAAACCCAAATCCGCCACTGGCCCCCCTGGACGCCAACCTGCCTCCCAACGCCCCCAAACAATTCCTAACTCCGGATCGTCCTTTTGTAAGGCCGACAACTGGTCTGAAGTCCATGATGGAAACACACTCGGCGGGTTTCCGCTTGGAGAGTGATCCTGCACATTTGACTCACGAACGGCAGCCCGTGAGACATCTACCCGAAGTGGAACTGAAGTGGAGTGTACCTTTGACTGGAACACCTGTTCAACCTCACTGGCTGAACAATAACAATGGCCAGGATACCGGCTAAGAGCATCTACACACTTATTACTAACCCCTGACCTGAACTGAACGCCAAAGTTAAATGCAGCAAGTTGAGCAACCCATCTCATACGCCCCTAACTTTGCAGTTTCTAGATGTGCAAGAGGGTTATGATCTCTCAACACTGTAAATCTCGCCCCCACAAGGTAATCACGAAGTTTATCGACAATCGCCCACTTTAACGCTAACAACTCTAGTTTAAACAAACTATAGTCGGGATAATAACGCTCAGCACCCCTAAGCCCCCTGCTAGCGTAAGCAACTGGATGTCGCCTCCCTTGCTCATCTTCTTGGGCGAGGCATGCCCCTAAGCCTTTCAATGAGGCATCGACCTCCAGCACAAACGGCTTAGTGAAATCTGGGTACTTAAGCACCGGAGCCTCCGTGAGCACCTGTTTCAACCTACAGAATGCCTCATCGGCCTCCACTGTCCACTCAAACTTCTTTTGATTCACAAATGGCTTCCCTTGACCAATGAGGGAAATAACTCATGGAGAGGTGCTGCAATCTTAGAAAACCCGGCAATAAACCTCCTATAATATCCTGCCAAACCTAAGAACGACCTCAGCTCCCCAGATCTTGTGGAAACCGGCCAGTCTTTGACCCTTTGGACCTTGTCGGCATCGACAGAAATGCCTTCAGAACTCACAACATGTCCTAAGTAAGTTACTTGTGAGTGGAAGAAATGACACTTCCCCCCTTTTACCTTCAATCCAAAGTCAGTAATCCTGGTGAACACTTTACCTAGCCTACTAATGTGCTCCTCTACATCGCCAGAAAACACAAGGATATCGTCCAGATATATAAGAAGCTCGGTGAGGTTCATATCACCTAAACACATTTCCTTTGTGCGTTGAAAAGTGCCCGGTGCATTTACAAGCCCGAAAGGCATCCGGGTGTACTCGAATAACCCAAAAGGAACACGAAAAGCAGTCTTTGGAATGGACTCCTTATCCATTACAACCTGATGATACCTGTGCGCAAGATCGAGAGATGAAAAGTAGCGCGCACCACGCAGAGCCTCCAACAATTCATCGATACGCGGCAGCGGGAACGCGTCGCGTACCGTCTTCGCGTTTAGCCTCCGATAATCAACACATATGCGAACAGCACCATCCCGTTTCTTAACGAGAACAATGGGACTCGCATATGGACTGCCACTCCTCTGGATGATACCTTGCTCCAAAAACCTCTGAAGTAACTCCTTAACTTCTCCAATATACTGTGGAGGTATCCTGCGATACGGTTGACTCACTGGCACCTCATCAACAGTGTGTATCTTGTGTGGAACTTTGTCACATGTACCCAAGTCAAGTGAATCCTTAGAAAATACAGCATCGTGTTTCTGAATCAAATGTACAACACGATCTAGCTCTTCACTACTCAAATCACATGAACCTAAGTCCACTCCTGGTGGTAACTGATAATAACTTCCATCCTTATATACATGTATCTCAGACTTATGTGGTTCATCTCTCCCCAATACTGAATCTGACTCTAGAGGACTCTGCTCCTCCGGACCCGTGTCGTAATAACTATCACCTGACAGGGTCATTATCCTATTGACAGAAACGTTCACTTGACTACCCTCCAAATCACAATCAACCTGAACGGCTGGGGAAACCTCACTGAGGAATGCTACCTGAGAATGTGGGGGAATAGCTAACATTTGTGCATCCATATTAGCTACAAGAACATTTACCTTGTTCCCACGCACAACTTCACATGCATCATAGACCCTTAAGCCACTGCTTAACCCTGGATTCAACTGAGCTGATGCTGTTCCCCCTCCCAAAATTCTATCCCGAATTCCCTCTAGCACCACAGTCTTCCCTTCCCACACATTTGAAGGTACACGCACATTACACTTTACGGAACGCACTTCCCTTGGGGGAATAAATGTCGTACAACGCCCCGTACGGACAACTACAGGCTTCTTTTGCTCTACCGAAACCCTACCCCGCTCCCTTTTAGTCAGATTATACCACTGTAATGTCACATTCCATGCTTCTGCATCTCGGTATGAGGGATCTACCACCATGTTTCTTAACTGGTGCAAAACATTGCAACCCAAAAGAACGGGGCCACGCCCACTCCCCAAACCAACCTCGGGGCTGTCTTTTACTACAAGGAAATGTGCCTCAACCGTCTGGTTGAAAACCCTCAGGGGAATCTGGACATATCCTTCAACTGGTACCCCACAAGGTCCTATGCCAAACACGCGTAAATAGGTACCCACGGGCTCCACTCCGGTCACATGTGCGGCCAATTTACTCCTATAAAATGCTGCACTTATAAGGGAGGTTTCCGCCCCAGTGTCAAGATCAACGCTAACTGGGACACCTACCAATTCTACCTGCGCCCTTGGACTGGCGCGTACCAGTTTATCAAGGACTTCATCTGCTGACCTAACATTGGAACCAATTCCCTTATCAGTCTGATGTTTGGGCGGGGCCTCTTTCTCAAATCCCTCAACCACTTGGCCCACAGTGGTGAGGGGAGTCAGTTTAACTCTCCCCTACTTTGTGGCTGCACACCCCCTGACTGAACAGTAACCGGGTTTGTAGCCTTAGGGCTTGGCGTGCCACTATTACTAGTGCTTGCACTCCTGTCTCGGTTTGGACAACTACTCTTAAAATGGCCTGGTTGCTTGCACGAGAAACAAACTAGTTGTTTCCTCCCAAAAGGTTTCACAACTTCACCCTTGTCTACAACCTTAGACTCCTGACTACGAAGCAAATGCTTCATAAGATCAAGTACTTGATCCTGTTGCTTCTGCAACTGGGCCTGCTGTTCCTGCAGGCACTTAATAATCTGATGCTGCTGTTGCAACATCTGTTGCAACTCTGTACTATGCTTGGGATCCTTGCTTCCCATTGCACTATTAACAAACACATCAGATCTCTGATCATGTGTTTCCTCATCGCAATCTGCGACGACTTGCCTTGTCTGAGCACGCTTTGCCTTTGGAGCTCCCTCAGGGTCACGAAAAATCTCCAGCGCAGCATCACGCAATTCAGGAAATGTTTGTTCAGACTTGGACAACTCTAATCTCCTTAACTCAAGTCTGACACCCTGACTCTTAGCCCCCGCCACAAATTGTCCTATTAGAACTTTGTCGCGGAGACCTTGCAACGAAACCTTCTCACTGTCAGAGGCAACTTCCAGTATCCGATCATACATTCTGATCAGAACCATGGAAAAATCCATAAGCGTTTCATCTTCTAATTGTACACGCTCATACAATGCCTTATGCAATGACTGAACCGTTTCCCAGACCCCAAAGTGCTTATGAAGAAGTTTCTTGAGAGACTCAAAATTTAACCCTGCCTCTCCATGGCATTTGATCTCATCACGCGCCGTACTCTTCAGATGGTTCAACACAATTTGCGCTTTTTCCGAACCAGGTGTCTTGCACTGTTGACAATATATTTCAACTTCCTCGAGCCATTCTTTGACTTTCGGATCCCCTGGTTTTACTGGCCTACCGGAAAAACATGACAACTGAACTGGCCTCTGTACAGTGGGTCGGCTCTGCTTCAAAGCATCCGTTAGCCCTTTAACGAACTGCTCGACCAGAGCATACTCCGAGGTCGCCATTACACCACCATACAACAAGTACACTAACGTTACTCAGTAACTTTACAAAATTACAAAACCAAATCACAATTACAACTGCAATTAATAGGTCAACAAGTTTTACCTGCAACTGACTGGAATCCCACTTATAATGTACAGCAATTGGGCAACAACCCGCTACATGAACCAAACTTCAAGCAATTTACTACTACTTAAGTCCAGTCCAGTCCACTTGGTCTTGGAGATGGACAGCTTCCTGGCGGTAGAAACCCTCGACGAACTCTGTCCTCCGTTGCCGCACACCGGACCGCTCCGCCTCCTTGGCCCCGCACGCCGACAGGCACAGCACGCTCTACGCCGGTCCAGCTCACAAACCTCCACCTGGCTCAGCATACCCGCGACGGCCAGGCCAACGCACGCCGCCTGGCTGTTGGTTGGCAACCCCGTACACCGCCGCAGTACCTCGGCGTAGCACACTACCGCACAGCTTGAAGTCTCCCGGCTCGCAATTGGAAAATCACCAGTCAAAATCAACAGCACCAGCGTCCAAACTGCATCAACACCACCCCATCCGTGTTACCAAAAACTGTAGTATGTTGAGGGGGCTCAGCGTAGAGCCGGGGTACCAATTGTCTCTTGACAGACAAACAGATGCCCTGAGACACGGCTGTCTGATTTTGAATATTCTGGCATTTATTCCAGCTCTCCCAAAATTTGAGTTGACTTCCAGTCAGTCACAGCAGGTACAGGTAATAAATGATGTGAAAGTGACGAGTGTCCCCCCTGATTCAAGAATTATCCCCTGGCAAACATTTAGTGGTGAGTCTCCCCTCGTGACACTCAGGGCGCCATGTCGTTTCGAGTGTTCGCAACACGTAACAACAACCCAACTCCCATCCCCAAAACGAAACCTTTTTACGTACGTCCCAACGGAAGACCCCAATTCTATTGTTCTCCCTGACCCGAGGTCACATACCGTCTTCCCAGATACAAGGTCTATTTTTAGAACATACATACAGATACCAGGTACTCAATTTCGAACAACGGAGCGCCCTCTCGTGATATAAATACAATTTACCATCAAGTTCAATAGTCAAATGTGTACGTGCTTAATACTGAAACTTATTTGTTGCTGAAACCCTTCTGCTACATCCACTAGACATGTATATTGAAAGGAATAGCCCTTGGCCAATTTGGAAGCATTTCCTATCTTTTCCTAGCATTTTCCTATCCTCTCCGTCTTTGTTCACGGGCTTTCTTTGATGTCCCAAAGATCGTGAGCGTTGCGCCTGGCTTCAGCAATCGTGCAAATCTGACCCCAAACGAGTTATAGATATTCGGGAGAAAACACTGTGGCTCGAAATGTAGACTGAACAGTTTGGAGCTTGCTGTCAGTCACTCCCAATCGCCAATTTAGCCTAAATTTCGCTTTTAGTTGGAAAGTAAGGCAGGCTTGTCTCATCTTTATAGGTGTTGCCCCAGGCTGCGCCAGCAGATCTGGTCGGCGTGATCTCTTAATTCACCAAAAAGCTAGAAGGAATGCTCTAAACTGGACCCATGGCAAGCATTGACTCGCTCGCGGCACACAACTATGTCTTCTTAAATGAGCGTCACAGATATGCAAATTGTCTATGTTAGGCCTAATGTGATACCTCTCCGTGGACCGTTTGTTAAAAAACTTTACATTTTGCCCTCCCATTTATTCATCAAAAGCAGCAACTTTGACATACTGGATATCGTTTAAAACGGAAATTTTTCGATTTTAAATAAAAAAAAAATACTTTTCATGGGCCCTTTGAAACGTATCCTCTCAAGGAGATGTTGTTTCCCGATGACGGCTTATAGAATCCGGGCATAACTGAAGAAAAGCATGAGACTAAATGCCGTAGAATCACTTTTGTGACAGTCTTAGTTTGACGCGTCATGATATCCTGCTTTTGTAATGAAACTGATTATTTTCTCCATCTTCCCTGCGTTTGTTCACCTATTTCACGCAAAGTGGCGGATTCAATACCATGGAGTTTTTAAAATTTATTTTGGACCAGACACGTGAGCGCAAAACGGTAAGAAAATATTTGTACTTGGCCAGAAGATTTTGGTTTCTAAAAGCCTGCCGTCAAAAATCAAGGACACAGCAAATTTAGAAATGCAGCAGTTTTTCATCAGCGTTACATGTATACAGCCACGACACTTGCATGATTGTATACTCCTCACTGCCGGGTTCAATTCGCTCAGAGTTCGAACAACTGACGCTAATATTCTGTTATAATTAGCAAGTCAAATCAGCATGAGGAAGCCGCTCCAGACATTTTACCAAATGACCGTTCGTCACCGGCAGGTAACGTTTAACCAAATTCTGTGTAAACCCTACACGAGGCTTGGTCTATGGTCTTGGTCTTGGTCTATGGAACTGACCAAGTTTTGCTGACAAGAAGAAGAAACACTCAGCTGACATAACAAGTGGATGAAATAGTGAACAGTGGTTCATGATACGGATGCATATATCTTAATGCATTTCACTACAGGCGTATTTGCGTGAACCTTTCAGGGCACATGTTCTGTTTTTTTGCAAAACAAAACACAGGTGCCTTGATTAAACGGGCCACCCCCTTTTCAAAGAGAGGGGAAAGATGCATGCTCAATCAACTGGATTTGCGAGTGTATTTGAGAAATTAATCGTTGGAGGGACGAAACACTGTAACGTTTATGTCGACAAAAATTTCCTATCGATATTGGTATTGACTTCAATTCAGAGATGCCCCACACGAAACAATGCAGATGTTATTAACAACATTGCATGTAGTGGTGACAAAATTACATGATCTTAAGAACTTTCGTTTTTTGGAATTCCACCTTGTAAACGGCTATATTCAGCTTTCTGAACGTGGAGCCTCATGCTTATTCTTTGTGACTACATTTAGCACCGAGAAATTCCTATGAGAGCTGGTGTTCGGATTTCATTGTTTTCTATAATAGCACAAATCAATGATCACAGTAAACTTACAATCTACAAAACGAGGAGAGCCCACTGGACGCATTAGATTTAATGTTACCGATGTTCACGGCTGTCAGGTTCCTGTCAAACAAAAAGAGTGTTACACAATCGAGAAATCAGTGAAAAGATGTAACGTATATTTTAATTAAAGATCACATTGCGGGGGACAGCCAACTAATAGTTAAGAAAAGCAAAAACATCTCTGATCCGTGTTGCATTATATCAAAAGCGTAGATAAGGAATATAAGGGCATCCAGTCCGCTCAACGAAACAAGGCCTGTAGCCGTTGCGTACTCAACTTACAGATAAACCGAACAAAATCAAACAACAGACAAATCAAAATATAAGAATGAATCAAGTAAAATCCACTACGTGGCAGACATGGGAGCTTATAGATTTGTCCCAGATAGTAAAATCGGCAGCCAAACGAAACTAAACAAATCGCCATTTGACTAGCGTTGATGTCCATACGTCGTTAGAGCAAAAACATCATAACTCCATTTTCTTCATGTGTAGTTTTCAAGATTCAACCAATGATTTCTGGCGTATTTCATTGATATATACTGATTGTAAGCCACAGAGAAGGCATTTTTTTTATCTTATCCCCTGAGATTTATCGTATTCAATGTAATCTATTACAGTGGGTTTGTGTCAGGTTATTTTGGAATCAAAATCTCACTTTTTTTATAAATTTTTTAAAATTTGTTATAAGGCTTTAAACATTCAGAAATCATTGATCACAAACTCTAAATTATTCTAAACAAAAACTAGCATGAAATTGTATGAACGTTTATGGCGTTGATTTATTCTTATTCTCATCATGTTCATGAAAACTTCTGCATCAGTCTCAATTCAAGGTAGCTTGATACATGAATACAGTCTATTTCTGTTCAGAAGTAACTCACCTTCCAGTTTATGCTAAAACGTTGTTATCTGGGCGAACTTAAAGCAAACTGCCATTTAAAGCCTTCTTTGTTCAAAACGTTGAATCTCAAAATTCGTCAGAGTTCATTTCTTTTGCAATGAGACAACTTAAAGAACGTTATTCGAAAGGCCCCTAAGTCAAGCCTAATGATCAAGATTAAATACTTGCTTAATATCGTTTATTTTTTACAATTGAAAAATGCTCAAGTGTAGAGAATATTATGAGAAAAAAACGCAAACTTTGCGGAAAATACAAGAATATTGAAGACAATGGCATTTACTTTTAAACGCTTTTAATAACAAGCTTTAGATGCAAGAGGGAAGTTCCATCTAACTGCGAGCTGATTAGGGGCTTCAATATTAATTGGTGATTTAACGAGAATAATCTCCTAAATTATTAGTAAAGAGGCATCGTGTTGTGTCTATGGGGCATACAATGTCGTATCTCAGCCTGCAGGTTATGATGTTTGACCGGATATACATAGCGCCGTTTATGCTAATTGTGGTTCCATTAAAAAACCTCATTCACTGAAACTCGATGAAGATACCAAAGCTCAGACAGAAAAAAAATGATTTTAAATATGTTATCTACCAGAAGTTACATTTCCCTGTATCGAGTAATTCAGCAAAACACAATTACTGTGAGGACAGAAACCATTTAATGTTTTTTATCAAAAGTACTCCAAACCGAGATGGGACTTTTGGCACTAAAAAACGATTGGCTTGCTGTGGAAAGAAGCACACACTTGTTTTCTCTCCGACATAAAATGACAAAATACATAAAATCTCGCAGAGAACTTACATTCTTTGGAGATGAGACAGCCCACTGAACGCGTTGGACTCAATGTTACCGATGGTAACGTTTGTCAGGTGCCTGTCAAATTAAGGGGTAACATCATTGAAAATTAGTAGAAAAAAAGTAATACCTGCAAAGTTGGTAAGAAAATTGATAATTTGCAGGCCATTTCCCGTAGAGAAATATTGCAGATAATTACGAGACTCATCCTCTTAGCAAAAATAGAGGGGAAATGAGCACCTTTAAACAAAATTTATGGAAAGAGAAAGACACTTCCATCTGCGATGGCACAACTTGGTATAGAAAGGCGCGTCGAAGGGCTGAGGCTCCAGGCTAAGTATCTTAAGACTGGGCTGGGCATCAGCAATTAAAAATATTCTTTTTGTATACGGGATGCATTGTCGGATCAGTTTCTAAATTTGTATGCCTTTTTTATTGTCTGTATCTAATCTAGAAATGCTCACAACTCCCTTCCGTTTTCAAAACACGAACAGTGATGAATTCCTCTTTGTTACTTCCCATTTACACGGGCCAGTATTATTGCACTTAGCTCCCTTTTGGTTCGAAGAAATAAAGTCACGATTGATACGCCAGGGTTTCCCAAAACGAGTTTCCTTGCGTAAAGATCTCGAAAGCACCAGGGAATGTAAATAACATTTCTAACAATATTAATATAGAAGTCATCAGTGACACCAAATGTATATGTTAACAGCAATTCCTTGTGACTTAAATGACATTTGGATTAGCAAAAAACACAGACGGATCTACAACGTATGAGTGCCAGGGAAGGGCAAGCCAAAGGCCTTTAATTGCTTCTGGAATAGGACGAGAACCAACATTACGTCTTAAAATAACGCACGGTAGGTTATCTTTACAAAGGGATGGACTTTGTTTAATATATAACAGAGAAATTTCCACGTGTGCTAAAAAAGCAGAACGTCACTCATGTGATGTTCTGATGTACACGTATGCGATGTAGATTACCTGTTCGTTTTCAACTTCATTCGTTAAAATCTGTCTGTGTGAGAGAGACGTCATCTCTAACAATGAAGTTGGAGTTAATTTCTGTTCTTGTTTTCAGTATTATATTGTTGCCTTTCACTGTGCTGTTTATGCCATAATATTTTGGGTTGTTTTCCAGGTTAACGGCCAACATTTGGTCGACATGGCCTGCTCATTAGCGCTTCGCACGGTGTGGTGTTAATCGCTGGGTGTGGGTATCAATAGTATCCGATGAGCATCTCCTGGATGATGGTGTTTCCCTAACTCATCTGGAGACGGTCAATCTCCTCTGCTTTGTTCAGCGACTTCGTGACATTTTAAGCTTCTCTGTTTACTCTGACATCATCCACTGTAGATCTAGGGTTGGAAAATGCGTCTAGGTTGGCAAATTCAGAAAGCCCTTTGTCGCTTTCTTGTAGCAATAAAGCGTGTCGATACAGCCAAATCTAAATCAAAGCCTGTTGAGCTCCTTTTGGGTCACAAATGAATAAAGGTAGGTCCCTTGTGCGGTTTTTCCAAACTTAAGCGCATATTTTTTGTCGCAGTTTCTGGATTTTTTTCCTTTCTTTCTTTTGGTCAATGACAACTGCAGGGTCTGCTTCTAGGACTTTCTTTATCATCCTCTTAGGGCCATCTGTTCCAGTCTCCAGCCAGGGGTGTCTGGAAAAGTGTCAAGGAGAGCTGCTTCGTCTAGACTGGTTCATAGACCACTTCAAAGTCGACATCTGTGTCATTTTTCCCACTTCTTGATTCAGATAGAGAGTTTGGCCGCTTTATCCCTAACACGGGTATCTGGGGTTTGTGACAAGTCAGTATTTGTAAGTCCAAGTCAAGTCACTTGTAAATTGTTGCAATGTAAACCAAGTCACAAGTCATTTGGTGCATTCACAATTCAAGTCGCAAATCAGTTTGGTCCATAAAAAAAAACAAGCCACATGTCTTTTCCTTCAACTAGGGCTACAAGGTAAGTTGCGTCTTATGATTTCCACGGGCATGAATTATTAATAGCCCAGACTTAACACAAGTCTACACAGTTACCCTGTTTTGCCACAATATTTCCGCATATGAAGTGGCAAATCTCCACCTGTAAATTATTACCAAACCTTCGACTAAAGAGCTTATGTCGTATTTAACATATAGAAGGGAATGTGATTGCCTATATGACATTTGTGGACACCATGACCCCAAACTCTATGAAATCAACACATTCGCTGTAGAAACCCGTGGGGATGTCCAATTTCTCCAAACCGAGATATTTGCTGTAGAAACTAATGAGAAGGTTCAATCTCTCTATAACTGGGACATGCGCTGCAGAAACCCATCCATGTTCAATTTCTCCAAACCGAGATATTTGCTGCAGAAACCAAAGGGAATGTTCAATCTCTCTAACCGAGACATTAGCTGTAGAAACGCACGGGAATGTTCAATCTCTCCTAATCGAGACATTCGATGTAGAAACCTACGAGAATGCTCATTCTCCAATATCCCATATCCAACTAGACTTACTGTAATACCCACTAGACATGTATAATGAAAGGAATAGCCCTTGGCAAATTTGGAAGCATTTCCTATCTTTTCCTAGCATTTTCCTATCCTCTCCGTCTTTGTTCACGGGCTTTCTTTGATGTCCCAAAGATCGTGAGTGTTGCGCCTGGCTTCAGCAATCGTCAAATCTGACCCAAAACGAGTTATAAATAATCGGGAGAAAACACCGTGGCTCGAAATGTAGACTGAACAGTTTGGAGCTCGCTGTCAGTCTTGACCATTTGGCCCTGGTCACCCTGACTTCCAATCGCCAATTTAGCCCATATTTCGCTTTTAGTTCGATAGTAAGGCAGGCTTGTCCCATATTTAAAGGTGTTGCCCCAGGCTGCGCCAGCAGATCTGGTCGGCGTGATCTCTTAATTCACCAAAAAGCTAGAAGGAATGTTCTAAACTGGACCCATTGCAAGCATCGACTCGCTCGCGGCACACAACTATGTTTTCTCAAATGAGCGTCACAGATATGCAAATTTTCTATGTTAATGTGATACCTCTCCGTGGACCGTGTGTTAAAAAACTGTACATTTTTTCCCTCCCATTCATTCATCAAAAGCAGCAACTTTTACATACTGGATATCGTTTAAAACGGAAATCTTTCGATTTTAAATATTAAAAACCACTTTTCATGGGCCCTTTGAAACGTATCCTCTCAAGGAGATGTTGTTTCCCGACGACGGCTTATAGAACCGGACATAATCGAAAAAAGCAAGAGACTAAATGCCGTAGAATCACTTTTGTGACAGTCTTAGTTTGACGCGTCATGATATCCTGCTTTTGTGATGAAACTGATGATTTTCTCCATCTTTCCTGCGTTTGTTCACTTATTTCACGCAAAGTGGCGGATTCAATAGCATGGAGTTTTCAAAATTTATTTAGGACCAGACACGTGAGCGCAAAACGGTAAGAAAATATTTGTACTTGGCAGAAGATCTTGGTTTCTGAAAGTCTGCCGTCAAAAATCAAGGACGCAGCAAATTTAGAAATGCAGCAGTTTTTCATCAGCGTTACATGTATACAGCCACGACACTCGCATGATTGTATACTCCTCACTGCCGGGTTCAATTCGCTCAGAGTTCGAACAACTGATGCTAATATTCTGTTACAAATTATGAAGCCAGGAGAGCCCACTGGACGCATTAGATTTAACGTCACCGATATTCACGGCTTCCAGGTTCCTGTCAAACAAAAAGAGTGTGACACAATCGAGAAATCAGTGAAAAGATGTAACGTATATTTTAATTAAAGATAACACTGCGGGGGACAGCCAACTAATAGTTAAGAAAAGCAAAAACATCTCTGATCCGTGTTGCGTTATATCAAAACCGTAGATAAGGAATATAAGGGCATCCAGTCCGCTCAACGAAACAAGGCCTGTAGCCGTTGCGTACTCAACTTACAGATAAACCGAACAAAATCAAACAACAGACAAATCAAAATATAAGAATGAATCAAGTAAAATCCACTACGTGGCAGACATGGGAGCTTATAGATTTGTCCCAGATAGTAAAATCGGCAGCCAAGCGAAACCAAACAAATCGCCGTGGGACTAGTGTTGATGTCGATACGTCGTTAGAGCAAAAACATCATAACTCCATTTTCTTCATGTGTGGTTTTCAAGATTCAACCAATGATTACTGGCGTATTTCATTGATATATACTGATTGCAAGCCACAGAGAAGGCATTTTTTTTTATCTTATTCCCTGAGATTTATCGCATTCAATGTAATCTATTACAGTGGGTCGGTGTCAGGCTATTTTGGAATCAAAATCTCACTTTTAATTTTTTATAAGGCTTTAAACATTCAAAAATCATTGATCACAAATTCTAAACTATTCTAAATAAAAACTGGCATGAATTTGTATGAACGTTTATTGCGTTGATTTATTCTTATTCTCATCATGTTCCCGAATTGAAAACTTCTGCATCAGTTTCAATTCAAGGTAGCCTGATACATGAATACAGTCTATTTCTGTTCAGAAGTAACTCGCCTTCCAGTTTGTGCTAAAACGTCGTTATCTGGGCGAACTTAAAGCAAACTGCCATTTAAAGCCTTCTTTGTTCAAAACGTTGAATCTCAAAATTCGTCAGAGTTCATTTCTTTTGCAATGAGACAACTTAAAGAACGTTATTCGAAATGCCCCTAAGTCAAGCCTAATGATCAAGATTAAATACTTGCCTAATATCGTTTATTTTTTACAGTTGAAAAATGTTCAAGTGTATAGAGAATTTTATGAGAAAAAAACGCAAACTTTGTGGAAAATACAAGAATATTGAACACAATGGCATTTGCTGTTAAACGCTTTTAAACAATAAGCTTTAGATGAGGGAAGTTCCATTTAACTTCGAGCTGATTAGGGGCTTCAATATTAATTGGTGATTTAACGAGAATAATCTCCTATGGGGCATACAATGTCGTATCTCAGCCTGCAGGTTATGATGTTTGACCGGAATATGCATAGTGCCGTTTATGCTAATTGTGGTTCCATTAAAAAACCTCATTCACTGAAACTCGATGAAGATACCAAAGCTCAGACAGAAAAAAATGATTTTAAATATGTCATCTACCACAAGTTACATTTCCCTGTATAGAGTAATTCAGCAAAACAGAATTACTGTGAGGGCAGAAACCATTTAATGCATTTTTTCAAAAGAACTCCAAACCGAGATAGGACTTTTTGCACTGAAAAAACGATTGGCTTGTTGTGGAAAGAAGCACACACTTGTCTTCTCTCCGACAAAAAGTGACAAAATACATAAATAAATCGCAGAGAACTTACATTTCTTGGAGAGAAGACAACCAACTGAACGCATTGGACTCAATGTTACCGATGTTAACGTTTAGCAGGAGCCTGTCAAATTAAGGGGTAACATCATTGACAATTAGTGAAAAAGGTATTACATGCAAAGTTGGAAAGAAAATTGATAATTTGTAGGCCATTTTTCCTAGAGAAATATTGCAGATAACTACGAAGCTCATCCTCTTGGGAAAAATAGAGCGGAAATGAGCACCTTTAAATAAAAATTATGGAAAGAGAAAGACACTTCCTTTGCGCTGTGATGGCACAACTTGGTATAGAAAGGCGCGTCGAAGGGCTGAGGCTCCAGGCTAAGTATCTTAAGACAGGGCTGGGCCTCAGCAATTAAACATATTTTTTTTTTGTATACGGGATGCATTGTCAGATCGGTTTTTAAATTTGTATGCCTTTTTTATTTGTCTGTATTTAATCTAGAAATGCTCACAACTCCCCTCCGTTTTCAAAACACAAACAGTGATGAATTCAACTTCGTTAATTCCAGTTTACATGGGCCAGTATTATTGCACTGGGCTCCCTTTTGGTTCGAAGAAATAGATTCACGATTGATATGCCAGAGTTTCCCAAAACAAGTTTCCTCGCGTAAAGAAACCCGTGGGGATGTCCAATTTCTCCAAACCGAGATATTTGCTGTAGAAACTAATGAGAAGGTTCAATCTCTCTATAACTGGGACTTGCGCTGCAGAAACCCATCCATGTTCAATTTCTCCAAACCGAGATATTTGCTGCAGAAACCAAAGGGAATGTTCAATCTCTCTAACCGAGACATTAGCTGTAGAAACGCACGGGAATGTTCAATCTCTCCTAATCGAGACATTCGCTGTAGAAACCTACTTGAATGCTCATTCTCCAATATCCCATATCCAACTAAACTTACTGTAATACCCACTAGACATGTATAATGAAAGGAATAGCCCTTGGCCAATTTGGAAGCAATTCCTATCTTTTCCTAGCATTTTCCCATCCTCTCCGTCTTTGTTCAAGGGCTTTCTTTGATGTCCCAAAGATCGTGGGCGTTGCACCTGGCTTCAGCAATCGTGCAAATCTGACCCCAAACGAGTTATAAATAATCGGGAGAAAACACCGTGGCTCGAAATGTAGACTGAACAGTTTGGAGCTCGCTGTCGGTCCTGACCATTTGGCCCTGGTCACCTTGACCTCCAATCGCCAATTTAGCCTAAATTTCGCTTTTAGTTGGAAATTAAGGCAGGCTTGTCTCATCTTTATAGGTGTTGCCCCAGGCTGCGCCAGCAGATCTGGTCGGCGTGATCTCTTAATTCACCAAAAAGCTAGAAGGAATGTTCTAAACTGGACCCATGGCAAGCATTGACTCGCTCGCGGCACACAACGATGTCTTCTCAAATGAGCGTCACAGATATGCAAATTGTCTATGTTAATGTGATACCTCTCCGTGGACCGTTTGTAAAAAAAAATTACTTTTTTCCCTCACGTTTATTCATCATAAGCAGCAACTTTGACATACTGGATATCGTTTAAAATGGAAATTTTCGATTTTAAATAATAAAAAACACTTTTCATGGGCCCTTTGAAACGTATCCTCTCAAGGAGATGCTGTTTCCCAACGACAGCTTATAGAATCCGGGCATAATTGAAGAAAAGCAAGAGGCTAAATGCCGTAGAATCACTTTTGCGACAGTCTTAGTTTGACGCGTCATGATATCCTGCTTTTGTGATGAAACTGATGATTTTCTCCATCTTTCCTGCGTTTGTTCACCTATTTCACGCAAAGTGGCGGATTCAATAGCATGGAGTTTTCAAAATTTATTTAGAACCAGACACATGAGCGCAAAACGGTAAGAAAATATTTGTACTTGGCAGAAGATCTTGGTTTCTGAAAGCCTGCCGTCAAAAGTCAAGGACGCAGCAAATTTGGAAATGCAGCAGTTTTGCATCAGCGTTACATGTATACAGCAACGACACTAGCATGATTGTATACTCCTCACTGCCGGGTTAAACTTGTTCAGAGTTCGACCAACTGACGCTAATATTCTGTTATAATTAGCAAGTCAAATCGGCATGAGGAAGCCGCTCCAGACATTTCACCAAATGACCGTTCGTCACCGGCCTGTACAATGCCAAAAAGTAACAGTTGTTTATAACCAACAAAATGCTACTTCCACTTTCGCTTATATTGCTGACGTCACCTTTAATCCGGTATAGGGAGAATAGGGCTCATTCAAATAATTTGTTGAAAGAGAGCGGTTGCTTTACAATCATTTATAAGCACCTAATCAGTTTTCCTATATAATTTCATATTATATGCTCAAAAAGCCGTATCCTCTTTGGGTGATCCCTGTTCACCACTTCCCAGGTTGTATCGTGTTACTGGAGTATGATCCCTGGCTACATGGAGTTTCAGGTTTAATGGCTTTAGACTAACAAACCCCGAATAGAGATATTGGCAATTGGGAAGAGCCAACAACCTGGGGCTGGATAGCTCAGTTGGTAGAGCACTGGTACGGTATTCCAGAGGCCGCAGGTTCAAATCCTGCTCCAGTTAATTTCATTTCTTTGTTCATCTTCATTATCATTTATAAACACTTAGGCAGTTTCCCTATATAGTTTCTTTCATAACGTATGTTCAAAAAGCCGTATAATCAAATAATTTATTTCAAATCAGCTGTCACTGTTCTCTTGAACGACACAGATCATAAATAACTGAAAACTTACAGGTACTTCAGAGAGGAGAGTCCACTGAAGGAATTTGACTCAATGGAGATGTTGTGAGCAGTCGTCTTGAACCTAAAAAATGATGGAAGAACTGTAGCATAACTCACATTGTGTGTGCTGAGGAAATAAGACGTCCTGAATGGGTTTAATACCAGCCCCTAATCGAATGCGTTAGTTTGATGGTTTTAACTAGGCCAACAATTTTTGTTCTCCTTTAATACTAACAGGAGAGAAAAATGTATGGCAATCCTTCCGAACGATGCTAAAACATATCACCAACCGAAACAGAATCAGGTTTTGAAATAAAGGTAATTGCCCAGTCAAATGATACACACAATATACGCGGGACGGGCAAAATCTCAGACAAAAACTTGATGTACGGAATTCTTAAGGGTTGTCGGAGGGGCGTGTCTTAGTCAAAACGGCGATAAGCAAATTCTTGTCCTGGTGTCTTTTTCGACGCAGGGTAATAACATGGTTCTTTGAACAACGTGTTTCATGGTCACTGATGTCATCTTTGCGTAATCCTGGAATCTATTGTAAGTTCTAATATTTTTCCCAGTAAAAATTGAAATTGGTTTAATCAAAATATCATTAAGCTCTGGTCTTCGCCGAACCTAAGATTATTACCTCCTTTGGATTGCTCGAGAAGAAATCTCGCAAAACCTTGCAATTAATGAAATCCAAATAGATAGTCCAAACAAATTTCTTTATTTTCAATTTCTTTCTTTTTCAATCACTGAAAATTCTTTCCTTTAATAACAGTAGCTCAGCACAGTTTTATGGGGAAAGACGATTCTTATTAAAATAGCGCGTTTGCGATGGTTACGTTACACATTGGGATGTTGCTCAATATGAGAAAAACCTGGAGCCACACGACACTTACAGGCTTAGAAGACTGGAGAGTCCCGTAGAGTCATTTGATTCAATGGAGTCGATGCTAACAGTATCAATGATCCTGCAAAAAGGGAAACCAATAACTTAATTGAAACACACTGAAAAGGTCATGACGGTATTTAAAATTCGAGGGAAGGTAATTAGTTTTATAGTCCTTTACAGGATAATGAAACCTTTTCCAAAAGAAATGCATTTAGCAGGCAGTCAAAGAACAGCGTTTGCGCCCAGGCAAACATCAATTCTTAGCACTCAGGTATAAAACGTCAATTTGTTTCAAGACGTAAAATCAAATTTTGTGGCACTTAGTTACGTGACATGATACTTGTGTGACTGAGCATGATGTTTAATATTTGTTGAACATCTCTTTTTCTTCTGCAGTTACGTAATAGGGGCACAGGGATTCAAAAAGTAATGCGTTACAGTAGGAAGTTGGGTGAAATGTCTGGATGATGTAATCAGGGGTCCTTGGGCGTGATCTTAAAAGGTATATAATTTTTTAGTGACTAAAAATTTTGAGTTTGATTGGGTTTTCTTTTAGAGTAAAGGTAGACAAACGGTGATGAGGTCTTGATGAAAACTGACGTTACGTCATTATCATATATGATAATGACGCGTGGCTTTATCTTAACGGTGCATGGCGACTCTTTAACCAGAGAACTGTCGGTTCGAATGGGTTCACGTTTAGAAAGTGGATAGACGGGAAGTGTTGTAGGTAAATATTAAAATGAAATTGTGATGACGTCAACATAATAAGGCTACGTCGGTTTAAAACTGCATATTTCAAGGACTTATAACTATTTATAGTCCGATCTGGTTCAGAATTTTTATGCTAATAGGCATCAAAGGTGTACTTTCAGGGTGTTATAAATTGACAACTAGCACAGGTATGCCATGATTAAATGGATCACTTCTTGTAAAATATGGAGGAATGACATAAAACCCATCTTCCAGATTTACTGCAATGTGTTAGTTTGTATGAAAAATAAACGTTCGAAGGACGGAACCACAGAGTTTGTTTGCTTTTTTGAAAAAGAATTTTTTGTAACACAATAATTATTAGTTTTGACTACCTAAAGACGTCAAGGAAGACGCCACGTACGTAATCTTGCAAGTAAAACCCACAGAGATGTCGCTCAAGACATTGCATTTATGCTGAAAAATGACGTGAACTGGCAACGTTTTTAAGTCTTTTTCCTTTTACAAGGATCAGGGCAACTTTATTGATAGGGCACCTCATGTTGTTAGTTCATACAAGTTGTGGCATACATCAGGTTTACGGTGTTCTCTGTGACAACAAAACTGGTACCCAAAACTCCCGACTGGAGCACTTTCCCTGGACATTGGTATTAAATTACATAGCTTGTCATGGAAAAACAGCTTGCAGCGCTCTCTGTGACAACGCAAATGAGGGATTACAGAAAACTTACAGTGTTTTGAGACTGTAGAGCCCACTGAAGGCATTCGATTCTAAGGTGCCGATGCTTACACTTTTCATTCTCCTGGCAAATGAAAGGAAGTACACAAATGATATATTTAAAATTGGAAAGAAAGAATCATTTTATAAATTGATCAAAGACTTAATTAACACTCAATCAAGTAATATAGCCCGTGGTACCTATGCCACCAATAGAAATTTGGTAAACATCGACCTCTGCCTACAAATAATGTTCATTCGATGTTGAGTTCACTGAAAAACACTGGTGCCCAATCAATGCCCTGCATCAACATTTGAATGTTTATTGGGAATTGATACTGCTGACGCTTTTTTACGTGAATTTTGCAAAGTCACTTTCAGGTGCTTTTGAGGGCTGTAACTGATAACATTTATAATGATTCGCTTTAAAAGCCATCAAAACAAAGCTTTTCCCGTGTCTTGCATGAAAATTCCCACACAGACCACGAGGTACCCTTTACCCCAAGTCTGCAAAGCAAGAGGTCCAGAATGATAAAGTTCGGCTTGAATTGGTGATAAAGTGAGGACATGATGTAATGATGTCCATTTTCCAGGAAATTACATTTACTGACTGACCACTTAGCGACCTTTGCCCCCTGTTCTGGCAGCAAAACATATTATCTATAACCTCCCTGATTCAGGTTTGATTGTTTGTTTATACCAGAGATATACATGTATGTCTGTTCCTAAGCCGCCAACCTCTTCCATAGTACATTGACCAACTGGGGAATACGAGGATTCATCCAACTAGTTCGAAGAAACAGCACAGCCCCGACCAGCCGGAGTTCTGAGGCTTAATCAGTGGAGAAAAATGTTGCCGGCAAGGTTGGAATTAAAGAACTAAGAACAAACACGCACCAAGCGCACTCAGGATAGGGCCCCAACCACCAGCGGTTGTACGTCAGTCCTGATTTCGCTAATAGGACGATACAACCCTGCAAAACTCCTATCGCCACGCTGCCATCTTACGAAGTCCCGGCAACCCACGCGCACAGCCAGCACCAGGAACTAAGATAACGCGCTCTTCTGATTAGTTGCCGTGCATGTTTAATGCACGATTTCCACGGGCATGAATTATTAATAGCCCAGACTTAACACAAGTCTACACAGTTACCCTATTTTGCCACAATATTTCCGCATATGAAGTGGCAAATCTGCACCTATAAGTTATTGCCAAACCTTGGACTAAAGAGCTTATGTCTTAATTAACAAATAGAAGGGAATGTGATTGCTTATATGACATTTGTGGACACCATGACCCCAATCTCTAAGAAATCAACACATTCGCTGTAGAAAAGCATGGGAATATTCAATTTCTCCAAACCGAGGCATTCGCTGCAGAAACCAATGGGGATGTCCAATTTCTCAAAACCGAGATCTTTGCTGCAGAAACTAATGGGAATGTTCAATCTCTCTATAACCGGGACATGCGCTGCAGAAACCCATCCATGACCAATTTCTAAAAACCGAGACACTCGCTGCAGAAACCAAAGGGAATGTTCAATCTCTCTAACCGAGACATTAGCTGTAGAAACGCATGGGAATGTTCAATCTCTCCTAATCGAGACATTCGCTGTAGAAACCTACGAGAATGCTCATTCTCCAATATCCCATATCCAACTAAACTTACTGTAATAGTAACAGTAACAGTGTTTCCGACGACGGCTTATGGAATCCATGCATTATTGAGGAAAAGCAAGAGACTAAATGCCGTAGAATCACTTTTGTGACAGTCTTAGTTTAACGCGTCATGATATCCTGCTTTTGTAATGAAACTGATTATTTTCTCCATCTTTCCTGCGTTTGTTCACCTGTTTCACGCAAAGTGGCGGATTCAATACCATGGAGTTTTCAAAATTTATTTTGGACCAGACACGTGAGCGCAAAACGGTAAGAAAATATTTGTACTTGGCCAGAAGATTTTGGTTTCTAAAAGCCTGCCGTCAAAAATCAAGGACACAGCAAATTTAGAAATGCAGCAGTTTTTCATCAGCGTTACATATATACAGCCACGACACTTGCATGATTGTATACTCCTCACTGCCGGGTTCAATTCGCTCAGAGTTCGAACAACTGACGCTAATATTCTGTTATAATTAGCAAGTCAAATCAGCATGAGGAAGCCGCTCCAGACATTTCACCAAATGACCGTTCGTCACCGGCAGGTAACGTTTAACCAAATTCTGTGTAAACCCTACACGAGGCTTGGTCTATGGTCTTGGTCTTGGTCTATGGAACTGACCAAGTTTGGCTGACAAGAAGAAGAAACACTCAGCTGACATAACAAGTGGATGAAATAGTGAACAGTGGTTCATGATACGGTGCATATATCTTAATGTATTTCACTACAGGCGTATTTGCGTGAACCTCTCAGGGCACATGTTCTGTTTTTTTGCAAAACAAAATACAGGTGCCTTGATTAAACGGGCCACCCCCTTTTCAAAGAGAGGGGAAAGATGCATGCTCAATCAACTGGATTTGCGAGTGTATTTGAGAAATTAATCGTTGGAGGGACGAAACACTGTAACGTTTATGTCGACGAACAATGTCCTATCGATATTGGTATTGACTTCAATTCAGGGATGCCCCACACAAAACAATGCAGATGTTATTAACAACATTGCATGCATGCTGCAGTGGTGACAAAATTACATGATCTTAAGAACTTCCGTTTTTTGGATTCCTCCTTGTAAACGGCTATATTCAGCTTTCTGAACGTGGAGCCTCATGCTTATTCTTTGTGACTACATTTAGCACCGAAAAATTCCTATGAGAGCTGGTGTTTGGATTTCATTGTTTTCTATAAGAGCACAAATCAATGATCCCAGTAAACTTACAAAATACAAAGCGAGGAGAGCCCACTGAACGCATTAGATTTAATGTTACCGATGTTCACAGCTTCCAGGTTCCTGTCAAACAAAAAGAGTGTAACACAATCGAGAAATAAGTGAAAAGTAGTAACGTATATTTTAATTAAAGATCTCACTGCGGGGGGCAGCCAACTAATAGTTAAGAAAAGCAAAAACATCTCTGATCCGTGTTGCATTATATCAAAACCGTAGATACGGAATATAAGGGCATCCAGTCCGCTCAACGAAACAAGGCCTGTAGCCGTTGCGTACTCAACTTACAGATAAACCGAACAAAATCAAACAACAGACAAATCAAAATATAAGAATGAGTCAAGTAAAATCCACTACGTGGCAGTCATGGGAGATTATAGATTTGTCCCAGATAGTAAAATCGGCAGCCAAACGAAACTAAACAAATCGCCATTTGACTAGCGTTGATGTCGATACGTCGTTAGAGCAAAAACATCATAAATCCATTTTCTTCATGTGTGGTTTTCAAGATTCAACCAATGATTACTGGCGTATTTCATTGATATATACTGATTGCAAGCCACAGAGAAGGCATTTTTTATCTTATCCCCTGAGATTTATTCAATGTAATCTATTACAGTGGGTCGGTGTCAGGCTATTTTGGAATCAAAATCTCCCTTTTAATTTTTTATGAGCCTTTAAACATTCAGAAATCATTGACTTCTAAATTATTCTAAACCAAAACTGGCATGAATTTGTATAATCGGTTATTGCGTTGATTTATTCTTATTCTCATCATGTTCCCGAATTGAAAACTTCTGCATCAGTTTCAATTCAAGGTAGCCTGATACATGAATAGTCTCTTTGCGTTCAGAATTAACTCGCCTTCCAGTTTGTGCTAAAACGTCGTTATCTGGGCGAACTTAACGCAAACTGCCATTTAAAGCCTTCTTTGTTCAAAACGTTGAATCTCAAAATTCGTCAGAGTTCACTTCTTTGCGATGAGACAACCTGAAGAACGTTATTCGAAAAGCCCCTGAGTCAAGCCTAATGATCAAGATTAAATACTTGCTTAATATCGTTTATTTTTTTAAATTGAAAAATGCTCAAATGTAGAGAATATTATGAGAACAAAACGCAAACTTTGCGGAAAATACAAGAATATTGAACACAATGGCATTTGCTTTTAAACACTTTTAATAACAAGCTTTAGATGCAAGAGGGAAGTTCCATCTAACTTCGAGCTGATTAGGGGCTTCAATACTAATTGGTGATTTAACGAGAATAATCTCCTAAATTATTAGTAAAGAGGCATCGTGTTGTGTCTATGGGGCATACAATGTCGTATCTCAGCCTGCAGGTTATGATGTTTGACCGGAATATGCATAGTGCCGTTTATGCTAATTGTGGTTCCATTAAAAAACCTCATTCACTGAAACTCGATGAAGATACCAAAGCTCAGACAGAAAAAAAATGATTTTAAATATGTTATCTACCAGAAGTTACATTTCCCTGTATAGAGTCATTCAGCAAAACACAATTACTGTGAAGACAGAAACCATTTAATGTTTTTTATCAAAAGTACTCCAAACCGAGATGGGACTTTTGGCACTAAAAAACGATTGGCTTGCTGTGGAAAGAAGCACACAATTGTCTTCTCTCCGACATAAAATGACAAAATACATAAAAAATCGCAGAGAACTTACATTCTTCGGAGATGAGACAGCCCACTGAACGCGTTGGACTCAATGTTACCGATGGTAACGTTTGTCAGGTGCCTGTCAAATTAAGTTGTAACATCATTGAAAATTAGTGAAAAAAGTAATACCTGCAAAGTTGGAAAGTAAATTGATAATTTGCAGGCCATTTTCCGTAGAGAAATATTGCAGATAACTACGAAGCTCATCCTCTTGGGAACAATAGAGGGGAAATGAGCACCTTTAAACAAAATTTATGGAAAGAGAAAGACACTTCCATCTGTGATGACACACCTTGGTATCGAAAGGCGCGTCGAAAGGTTGAAGCTCCAGGCTAAGTATCGTAAGACTGGGCTGGACATCAGCAATTAAACATATTCTATTTGCATACGGGATGTATTATCGGATCAGTTTCTAAATCTGTATGCCTTTTTTATTTGTCTGTATCTAATCTAGAAATGCTCACAACTCCCTTCCGTTTTCAAAACACAAACAGTGATGAATTCCTCCTTGTTACTTCCCATTTACACGGGCCAGTATTATTGCACTCAGCTCCCTTTTTGTTCGAAGAAATAGATTCACGATTGATACGCCAGGGTTTCCCAAAACAAGTTTCCTCGCGTAAAGATCTCGAATGCACCAGGGAATGTAAATAACATTTCTAACAATATTAATATAGCAGTCATCAGTGACACCAAATGTATATGTTAACAGCAATTCCTTGTGACTTAAATGACATTTGGATTAGCAAACAACACAGACAGATCTACAACGTATGAGTGCCAGTGAAGGGCAAGCCAAAGGCCTTTAATTGCTTCTGGAGTAGGACGAGAATCAACATTACGTCTTAAAATAACGCACGGTAGGTTATCTTTACAAAGGGATGGACTGTGTTTAATATATAATAGAGAAATTTCCACGTGTGCTAAAAAAGCAGAACGTCACTCATGTGATGTTCTGATGTACACGTATGCGATGTAGATTACCTGTTCGTTTTTAACTTCATTCGTTAAAATCTGTCTGTTTGAGAGAGACGTCGTCTCTAACAACGAAGTTGGAGTTGATTTTCTGTTCTCGTTTTCAGTATTATATTGTTTCCTTTCATTGTGCTGTTTATGCCATAACATTTTGGGTTGTTTTCCAGGTTAACGGCCAAGATTTGTTCGACATGGTCTGCTCATTAGCGCTTCGCACAGTGTGGTGTTAATCGCTGGGTGTGGGTATGAATGGTATCCGATGAGCATCTCCTGGATGATGGTGTTTCCCTAACTCATCTGGAGACCGGCGATCTCCTCTGCTTTGTTCAGCGACTTCGTGACATTTTCAGCTTCTCTGTTTACTCTGGCATTATCCACTGTAGATCTAGGGTTGGAAAATGCGTCTAGGTTGGCAAATTCAGAAAGCCCTTTGTTGCTTTCTTGTAGCAATAAGGCGTGTCGATACAGCCAAATCTAAATCAAAGCCTTTAGAGCTCCTTTCGGGTCACAAATGAATAAAGGTAGGTCGCTTGTGCGGTTTTTCCAAACTTAAGCGCATATTTTTTGTCGCAGTTTGTGGATTTTTTTCTTTCTTTCTTTTGGTCAATGACAACTGCAGGGTCTGCTTCTAGGACTTTCTATATCATCTTCTTAGGGCCATCTGTTCCAGTCTCCAGCGAGGGGTGGCTGGAAAAGTGTCAAGGAGAGCTGCTTCGTCTAGACTGGTTCATAGACCACTTCAAAGTCGACATCTGTGTCATTTTGCCCACTTCCTGCTTCAGATAGAGAGTTTGGCCGCTATATCCCTAACACAGGTATCTGGGGTTTGTGACAGAGGTGGTAGCAAGTCAGTATTTGCTAGTCCAAGTCAAGTCACTTGTAAATTGTTGCAATCTAAACCAAGTCACAAGTCATTTGGTCCAGTCACAATTCAAGTCGCAAATCAGTTTGGTCCATAAAAAAGCAAGCCACGCGTCTTTTCCTTCAAGTCTACAAGGTAAGTTGCGCCTTATTTCATCTCACTGTAAAAAGTAAACAGGGCCTTGCATCAACTGAAGACTTATAATTTGAGACAGATGAGTTTAACTCACTTGAGTTACAAATACACGTAAGCACGTACTGTTTATTTTGCCATAACAATTTCCATGTGTACCACTACACTTTTACAGTACACGTACATGTCCAGTAATCCTTTAAGAACTGTCAACTGATACCAGATGTCTGCCACTGTGTCCACCCAGTTGGATTATAGCTGACTGCCAGCAATTAGACAAAGGCCTAGTTTCTATTCATGAAATTTTCCTTTTATTTATTTGCCTTCTAATTATTTTCAAGCCACAGCCAAGTGATCAGTCCTAGCCTTTGGCACAGACGACCGATGTGGAAGTCCAAACGAAGTCTTATGCCAATTATTTTAAGACCACAATTGGTGTAAGAAGATAAGGCTGATGGTAATACCCAGGTGTGGGGCTCTCTGCAAGCTTGCTTGTAGTTTCGTGAATCTTTCGATGTTTCTCCCCCTATAGAATGTTGTCTAGCTGATTTTGGAATGTACCCATAGATTTTGAAGGTTGTTTCATCAAAGAGGACTTGAAATGACTTGGCACAAAAGATTTTTCAGATTTCCCCTCCAAGTGGTGGGCTGAAGGTTACTACTCCTAACGATTTTTCGTCAAGTAAGTGTTCGTGACATAGGCCTAGACATATTTTATCTCAAGATGAGAGAAGACTGTGCAGTCGTGGAACGTATACTTAAAATCCTCAACAACTAGCCCTTTAGTGATCATTTTCCCTTAAACGAATTTGTTTGGAAAGCGTAGATCGACACTGGTTCTGACTATGTCTAGGCTAGTTCATCTCTCGACGTCCTTCTGAATGCCGGCTTTGATTGCGTAACGAGTCGGAAACACCGTGTCGCTGGCTCGTCTCGATAACTGTCTCAAAGTTGCCTCCCTCGATACATAAGGCCTACCACTGTATTTCTGAAGATTGGCAACAGCTTCTGGGCAAATTGTATTGCTTCTGGTTTCATGCCGAATTTGACAAAGATTTGTTTGTCATTCTTAATATCCTGCGTTAGGCTTTTACTCCAAAGTACATTTTAGTATTTCCCAGTCAATTTCTGTGTGTAATGTTGTGCTGTATGTAGCGTGCTGGTGATTGTCGTGACACTCTTGTCTGAAATCCGAAGGTCGTTCGTTTTGGCAAGCAAGTCATCTGTTTGGAGTTTCGTCGTTCTCTGTTTATAACTTTCAATGTTGTATAGTGATCAGTTTGTCGTATAGTATTAGTAAGGTTTTTATCATGTAGCTATCAACTATTGACATTTAAAGTTTGTATTTTTAATTTACATTTGTTTTATGTGTGCAAAAAAAGCTAAAGTAATTCCCTTTAGTGGGATAATAAAGTTATATTGAATTGAATTGAACGTGGGGCCGAGTTGATTCTGCTGTTGCTGACAACAAATTTTGCTGTAGTTCCACATATATTTTTACTGATTATCGTCTGGAATTTCCTTTCATAGGTAAAGTCGTTCTGAAAGGTGTGTAGCTTGATTTGACTGGCCTGTAGTCTTTGTGGATTACTCGGTCTGTGCTATGGTGTCTTGTGATGGTGTTCGTCTATATGATGTACGCATTGACCCAGAGCGTAGAGCAGACGTTAACATCATATATGATGTTAACGTCTGCTCTACGCTCTGGGTCAATGCGTACATCATCGTGGTCAACAGGTGACTGCGCAGCCAACATGAATGCTTTTTGCGTTTGTTTTAGCTGTATTAAGGCGATTATTGAAATCTTGTCGCCAGACTACATTTACTTGTTTTCATGCTCGTCTTTTTGTTTTCGTAGATTTTTTTTGGGGGGGGGGTGGGATGACTGGTTGCTTTGTTCGCGTGGTCGATCAGCTTGGCAAGCGGAAAAGTGGTCCTATTTCCGGCGTTTGTTGAAAGTCTTGCTGTGGGCTGGGCGTTTCCTCTCTGCAGGCGGTTGTCGGTCAGGCCACAGTGAGCGCACGGTTGTGATCTATACGGAATTGTAACTTCCATATTGTCCTTCAGTTGATTCATTCTTGTATTGTGGCTGATGAAATGCCACCTGGACCACAATGCTTGTTTTGTCAGGGGCCTGGCACGTATCCATACGGTGTGGGTGTCATCTTTGCAAACAAGTACCAAACTATCTTTGGAGTGCTTTTAGTAAATGCAAAAAGTAAGACCTTCTTTGTTGTAGACTACGTGTATGTAACAAACTTTGGTAAAGGGAGGGGAAGAATCTCGAACTTCATAAGTAACTTGATCCCAACTGAGGAAACAATGCCTGGTGTTATAGTTAATGTAAGTTGTCGTACAAATACACAGAACGCAAGCACACAATATTATCACTCACAGATCGCGCAGGGTGGAATATCCTTGGAAAATGCCGGGCTCTAAATCCGAGATGTTACCGTTCAGCAGATCCCTGTATACATCACAAAAAAACACAAAATGTGTTGGCTGCTTTTTCACGATTCCTGTTTCCAGACCAAGTCGGACCCAGACCAACTCCGACCCAACGACGGCAATCTCTGACCCATTTTTAATAATGTCATTTTGAGCTCACGTTGAGTGTTGCTTAAACCTATACATGCGTATTCCCGTTAAACTTGTAACTTGGCCATAATAGCATTTTCAAAACCTACAAATAATCCCCTATTTGGCAAAACAGTGAGCTGTAAGTATTTGCTTCAAGTCCCGCTTCTATATGTTTAACGCACATAGAATAAAAACGAAGGGCAAACAAAACAATCTAACTTTTGAATGTGATTTCATGCACTTTACCGTGTACTTGCCAAATGTTACAGTTTTCAGTTACTGTTTGCACTGTTGTAGGTTTACCTTCCATATCTATCCCAATTCAAGAATAAAAACAAAATCGATTTTAATTAATAAAAAGTCTCATTTCTGAGACTATTATGTAATCCTCATTCACCCCACCTATTTTGAGCCTGTGCGAACACCTTCGATGTGGTAGCCATCCAGAGACCACACCAATCCTCAGAAACCTGGCATTCCAGGGAAGCCTTATTCGAGTGTGTACAAACCCGATCTTTCTTGTTTAGATATTCTTGCCGCTGATATTTTGGTTGTCAATCAATCACTATCACTTCATAAACATCTAAAGGCAAACAACAGCTAATCCAGACCCAAAAGGCAGTCTCAGGACTTGCTGGCTGGCCGGCAGTGTTCAGTGGTGCGTGGGTGTTGATTGTGGGCTACGTTTGTGGGATGGATTTTGGGGTTGGATCTCTGCATATATCATTGTTCGCAAATCACTGGTAAACCAACAGGTAAAATGCCTGATAAGTGATTCAGTTTGTCAAGGCGTCCCACGAGAACTTCTTTTAAACTTTTTCAAGGTATTAAATTGAGGTATTGCGTCCAGTAAACAACGTTAGGTAAGTACAATGCAACGGACTGTTCATGACAGTCCACCGGCTAATCCACAATTGTTTTTAAAAAAGTATTCTAAAGAAATAATTAAATGGAAAATGCGACAAGTACAATAAGCAAGGTAGAATTTCGTGGCCACTAGACCTTTTTTGTGCAGAAACAAGTGAAACTTACAGCCAACAGATTGTCTTGTTTAAACTACGAATGGTTTGAAGATTCCAGCCCTGAAAACACTGACTTCTCGAATTCGTACATCTGCACACAGACGGACAAAGTACGCTTTCTGAAAAAAAAAACAAAAATAAAAAAAAAAGTTCGCCTGTCTGATCATAAAATACGTGTAAAAAAGCTTTAATGGAATAGGTTATAACAGGAAACTTCCTCAGAGGCTGTTCATGGAATAGTTATTAGGTTGTTGCTGCTGACATGGTCCTCTTAGTAGACCGTAAATCGGCACGGTGTTAACTCTGTGTCCCATCGTGTGAAGCGTCTTGAAGCAACTTAAGTTAACTTCGAGTAATAGTGGAAAAGCTGTATCTAGCTGTCTGGAACAATGTCTAGAACATTGTCTAGACAATGTCGAAAACAGACCGGTCTTGGTCTCCATTTTAAGTCATCTGTGTAAATGATTTGTGTATTAATCAGACCTAACAAAATACATTTAATACCATCAAACACGACTTCGCTTGGAATCCTTCACATAAATCCAACAAATGACAATCATAAACCAACATTTGCACAACCTCTACTTGTAGGCACAATTCGGATGACGTCACGTAGCCAGCGATGAAAATATCACGCCGTTAACTCAATTTCACTTTCACGTACAGATGTGACACATCTTGTTCTACAAGGCTGAACTTAATCAGACGAACAGTTATCTTGTTATGGAAACTTAGAAGTGCACTTTTAAGATGGTGTCATGTGCCCCGCGATAAGGGTATCGATTACGTCTTCTCAATTCCTTAACATAGACGTAGTCACATGCCAATATTAATTCCAATCAAAGTCGTAGTTCTGTAATAAAGAAACCTTTAAAAATGTGGACCTTTAATGTGACATTGGGTGCCAAATGATAACATCATCAATTCGTCTTCTCAGTTTTAACCGAAGATCTAACGAAAAAAGTGAGACCGACATTTATTCAATCACTTGCCACTAATAAAAAGATGAGGGATCTCACTATTGGTTTTCTATAGATTTCCTCGTAAAATCTCGTTAAAAAGCTGGTAATTTTGACACCTGTGGCATCAGCAACCCCAGTAGCATTTAGTTACAATGTCGGTGGTCTTGCACATTCGGTTCGTTTGCCATACATGGACATGCTCATGCACTTCGGATTACACGAAAGATGCGTTCCAGTTCCAGTGGCTCTCATATGAAGCTAACTATGGGACAGACATCAAAGGGGGATGTGTTAATTGACAATAGGCAGAGGTGCGTATGGGGATTGGACTTGTTAAGGGGGTACCCTCTGTCCCATTTCGTACTTGTAGAGTGGTTCTGATTCTCTTTTGTGCAGTAATTTCCTTTGCGCAGTAGGCGTGGTTTAAACTAAGGTGACGCCACACCGGATATTTATCTGATCGCCACAGATTGTTTTGGCCATACAGCAAAATAGTGAGAGCCATGCGACTAGCTCTCAGACAATGAAAATGCACAATATGTGGGTAAGGCACGAAACTTTTTACCACAATCGTGTTCGTCTTTTCCGCTAAGGCAGTCCTGAAACCGGTTACATCTAGCGTCTGGAGTCGCAGAAGACCCGTCTTCGCAGTAAATCAACACTTCGTCAAATACTTCAGATGGCAATACAGCTGTGGAAAGCATTATAATATTCCTAAGCAATAGAGATTTTCCCTTACCTTTTAAACTTTTGTGTTCAAATTCATAAGGAATAATTTTAAATGTTGTGTCTGGAAGACTGGAACACGAAAAGACTACAGTAACAGCTTATTCTAACAGATAATCAGTCTTTTTCCAATATTTGTCTCACCTTATGACCATCGATACAATGTTAAGGCTAAATTAATCTTAGGCCGATTGATTTCAGGAATGTTTCTATCAAATTCATCGGATGGTGTACAACCATTATACACAGACATATTTAGCACAATGTATTACAAGAAAAAAAAGGTCGAAAAAGCGATTAAAATGACATAAAGAACTGAATCAACATATTCACAGAAATAGTTCTACTAATTTCTTGCACGAAAAGGGAAATAAACATTACTTCAATAGATGGAAACACAAGTTTGAAAAATGGGACATTTAGTCTTTTTTCAAATTGTAGACCTATGTAAAACAAGGAGAGCAGAGTGCAATCAAGGCAAATAATAAGTAGTTTACTGAATGTTTGCTCGGCATTTGTCTTGGTTAACGAAGGTATGTAATTTGAAATAAGAATACTCATATAATCAAAGTAGACACGAACAGATAAAAACATTAAATTGTGTGAAAAATTTACCTATATTTATACAACATTGAATACAAAATGACGCAATTGTTTTAAACTATTTGGGATTTCTTTGGCCAAATCACAAACTTCGTTCAAGAGGACAGGGTTTTATTTTGAATGTATTACAAACTGTAAGTGCATACAGTTAAACAATGTCGAAAAGAACAGTGGAGGTTGTGACATTGTGACATTTTTTCATGAAAGGAGGAAAAGCAGGGGTATCTCTTCCAGCCATTTAACAAAAGGATTTTCTTCCTTCTGACATAATGTATACAGTTCAAGAATCAGTATACAGGCACTGAAAAGGAACGCTGGTCTTTAAAGCTTTCGTGCATTTGTACTTTTGCTGTCCAGTGTTTAGTTACTACACTTGACATAGCTATGAGCCCTCAGGTTAGAGTCCTGTAGTGTAAATAAAAAAGAGTCGAAGGGTGCATATATCAAAAATGCTGATGCACCGCTTCAAAACAGAGTAAAATAATAGGAGTTTTCTTAATGGAGCGCAGTTAACCCGAATTTCAGTACATGCTATTTCAGGTGCTGGTGTAGCTCTCGGGATATCGACTCTAGTATTCTTGGCGGACCCCCCCCCCCCAGAAAAGTGAAATATATTATCTTTAAAGTGCACTTTGACAGTTTAAGAACACATTTAGTGATTCTGAGTCAGATTTTCCCCCAACTCACAAGCAGCGTGCGCAATTATTTCCAGCAAACAGACGGTAAGTTCCGCCGTGGATCTGCTTCTTAGTTGATTTCAGTAAGTTGTTAAATGCAGAAAAGCATCCCGTAATAGCATAAATATGAAAAACGTACCCAAAACCCTTTATATAGCCAAACAATTGGACATTTATTGAAACAAAATCTGTATCTTCAAGTGCTGTAGTAAAAGATTTGCACTTAAGAGGAGAAAATTTAGTTTACTCGATAAATAATGCAACACACTTCGAAGGAAAATGAGACGATGAGCATTTACTCAATACATCCGGCTTTTCTTGTTTTGAATATATTTTCATGTGTTAGTCGAAATGTTTCGGTCAGAATCAACAATAATTTGGCGCCCTTGCGCTCTCAAGTGGAATAAAATTACTGGAGATATCCGATCTAACAATAACAATCATAATTGCGTATGCCTCACCGACAGGAAAGCTCGTAGAGTATACACCATTAACGGAGCACAAGGTTATTGCGATGGTAACCATCAGTGAAGCCGGCGCCATCGCGGAGGTGCTGAAACCAGTACGTCAGCTTCTGAATGTAAGAAGAATGGGGAAAATTAAGGGATACCGAAAAAGTATGCTTTTTGAGGTTTGTGAACCGAGATTTCAAATGTTTGTCACAGACCCAAACACTCTACATAGTTTGTCCAAAGTTATTCTGAATGTCAACAGTTCAAAAAATAGGTCAATTATTGATTTATGCTTGGCATGTTTTTAATTTTGAATTAAAATAAAATGCCCCCATGCATAACAATTTCCTAACTTTATCTTGGCAAAGCATTCGTGCCATGTCGAAAGTGTACGCCAAGATATATAAGTTATTGATTGAAGGTAAGGCAGACTAGGAACAATTATAAGAAAATTTATTTCTTCCTTCACATCTCCTGAACCAAACAGGACAAGTATTTCATCTTTCTGTGGGTGGAAGTATAGTTTCAGTGATCAAAAAGCGGCACATCAATGAATTTCACAAAATAAACAAGAAATGTATGGAAAGGGATGGCAAAATCATCTTAATCATCTGAACGTTATAATCTGTAAATTCCCACTCCCTGAGCACCGGCTTATTATTTTTTTTAATAAATTAATGTTTTATTTCTTAATGTTTCTTGTGCCCTTGTCTATTTGGTTTGTGAAACAAATCTGAACAAAAGAGACGAGTGCTACTGTCCTTCTTGAGTATGTTTTAATCGTCGTTTAATCCTAGCCCACTCACCAGTCGACGCTTAGTGTTAATGTAGAATGTGGTCTTCTGTTGATTGGATCGGGCAGTTACACAGTCCTCGATACTATGCCTGGTGAGGAAGTGGGCAAACTGGTAAGATACAAACGGTGGCCTATTGGCAGTTAAGAGTTATAGATGGCCTCATTTTACGAACATAAAATGGATAATGATCACGGTGGCAGAGGTGTTTGCACTTGTAGCGATCTCTGGCCGTATGGAGTGCTTGTCAAGCACCACGAGGCAAAGCTGATTGGCTGGGGCTACCTCAACTGGCCAAAAAAAGTCAAGCTTAAGTTGTTGCCATGGGGTGGGTTACAGCGGAGCTGATCGCATGTTGATGACCTTTTCGCCAGTGGAAACTGTTCGATGCTAGTGTCAATTCCCATGTATCACTCCCATTCGACGTGTGGAAATTAACGGCATCGAGCGTGCGTGGCAGTTACTTGACCAGACCCTTGTGAACCATGCGGACATGTCCTTAGTAACTTGTTGAGCCTTTTCGTTTTGAAAACTTCGTTTGTACGAGAAGAACAAACGATTGAAACCCATTGTATGTGCTCTACCAGGCTTACACCAAATAAAACACCGCAGAATAATGAAAAGAAATGCTACATAAAAATGAAACTTAGGCTCAAACTAGTTGCTAAGGTGATAAAATATTTCCATTTTCAACTTCGATCTCTTGGTCTTTTTTCCACTAAATTTCTCAATTTTAGAAGTCTACCCAGAACAACGACACACCGCTTGCGACAGGCCAGAATCTCAACCACACAATACAGTTGGTTTTGTCTAGTTAGATGTTTTTGACTAAAACTGAGTTAAAAATACAGACACTTCCACGCAGCACGATCTACGTGCTTCACGTGCGCAAAACCGATCAAGCCACGGTACATACGGTACACTTGCGAGCAACAGCCTGTCTCGCGCGTATCGGAGCCGGTGATTATAATCGTGAATTTCAACATTTCCGGGCATTGCCATAATGACCGATAGACCTTGGTTTCAATAACTTGCTTTCATTTTAACTTACTGTAGTTTTGCGTTCGTCCTTTGTTCCAGAGTGTCTGAATCTTACGCTCGCAAGCACGTATAGATTATGTGGGATAAATGGAATCGATGCTGAGTCAGGTCTATATGCAAAACGCATCCGGTTAGGAAGAGAAAAAACATCTAGTGGAAAACCGTCAGTAAATCTAAAAGCTTCACACCTTTCTCCACCACAGCCCACTTTTGAAAACCTCAGGAAAACTTCAAATTCTGTGCTTCAAGCCTTCAAAAATCGAAACTACTTCTTACAAAACGCTTTCCACAAAAATCACTAGTTTTGATCACTCAGGTACTATTTTTCAATTTCACAAAACACGTTAGGAAAAGGCCTTATCTTACCATGAAAATATTTTTGTCAGGTACTTTTATTTCCAAAAAGTGAAAACAAGACGTACATTTCATGAAATGAAGCAGTTGCTTGCCTGGCAAGAATTCTCATGGCCCTTATTACGTATGCAAATGGCCCTAAAAATAAGACATGCGCAGTTAATAATTTTCCTCTGAAACGTGCATTGGTTATGGTCTGTGCAACCCGGGGAGGGCGTGGCCATGGACACGAGTCCCAACAACTTTGCCCAGGATTGGAGCCCTCGGCTCAATGATGAGTCTCTGCATCTTTCCTAATGGAAGCACTGGCCATCTCTAACAATGGACCACTAGCAGTCAGTTCGTTGAGCGACCCAACTGGTCTGGAACCCCTATCACTAGGCCACTTTCTTTGCCTTCCCCTTCCAGGAAGCTTATAAGTAAGCCAAGGAGAGTGCAATATCTCAATAATGCGTTAGGAATACGGCGGAGAAAAATATTCTGTAGAGTCTCCAAAAATGAACAGAACCTCTGTGAGAGGCTCGCGTCGGGAATGTGACCGTGAAGGATGGGGATTGTGTTCAAATTTATTCAAATTATTTGAACTTCTTTGGAAAGTTACACCGAATGTCTTGTTCTATTCCTCTGGAGTTTACCTATCTACACTGAGATGGGACAAGAATCAGAGTGCCTTCAAAAATTGTAAATTAGACCCAAAGTGATTTAACCTAAAATTCTTTCCTTTTGGATGTTAAGTTATTCGTTCTTTAACCTGTTATTGTTGATTCTTCCATTTTTTTCTGTTTTTTTTCTGCCAAGTTGTATTTCTCAATTAGGAATGCCTCTGCTTCCACTAAGGACTTCGGATTTGAGACGAGCACGTGGAGTGAAAGGTTGGCTGAGATCATCTCTGCAACAGTGATGCAAATTGGCCAACTTTAGAATTTAGGAGAGCCATGGAACTCTTTGGCCCAGTGACAGGCTTTTCGCCTGCCTAAGTCCATCATGTCGAGTCTTTGGGATTTCAACTGTACTGGTAACGTGAAGGCAATAAGGCATGAGGCATGAATGATTGTTTCTGTCATGAATGTCTTCATGTTTAGTACAAAAACAAAAACAAGTTTAATTTAAATGTTGCTGTTATAAGAATTGAAACAAATCCATGTGTAGTACATGTGCATTCTGCATATACGGCATATTTTTCTATGTAGGTTTCTGTAACTGTGAAGGACTTACATTAGGACAGAAGACATGTTACAGTTTGTTGCGCAAGTACATGAAGAAAATCATGTCTGTAATATGCTGATTCAATTTCAACTGCCATTCCATACTGCATGTTGCTTTTACTCTGTAAATTGAGGTCAGTGGTGAAACGTACCTGTTTATAAGTAAAGGGCTTTAACTATGGTTCCTTTTCGCAGTAATTTTCATGGAGGGATGTGGAGTGGATGGAGAGTAGAGAAATGGTGCCAGAAACAAAAGAGACATCCTTTGGGGTTTAAAATTTCTGGTAAAAAGACCCCGAACAAAATTAAGTAAGATTACATTATACGAGCGTACGTTCATGTATGCCAGAGCGGTGTGTGAGCACACGCTCTTCAGTATATGGTGTACTATTTACGACCCACATTTCTCTCTCTCTCTCTCTCTCTCTCTCTCTCTGGCCTCCCTCCAGGCGACAAAACTACACTACGCGACGGCACAACGGCTCCCTTGCGTCGTGCCGTCGGGTCAAACCGTTGCCTCCTTGCCATTACGTTTGTACACACACGACGCGTCGATCGCATCGTGCGTCGTGTCGTGCGTTGCGTCGTGCTTCAGGCGACGTAATAGGCGACGCGATGCACGACACGACGTACGACGCGACAGGCGACCGAAGGGGCGACGTTTAGGCGGGAAAAAATGCAACATGGAAAGGACCTAAGGCAGCACGACGAGACGGGCGACGCCACGACGCGACGTGCCGTCGCGGCGTATAGTTGCGTCGCCTGGAGGGAGGCTAAAGAGAGAGAGAAATGTTTTTCGTCAATAGTACACCATAGTTCATAGTAGGTCAGTTATTTTACGAGAATACAATTTGTTTTGTGAGATACAACTTTGTCTTGCAAGTGACGATTTTGTTTTGCGAGATTGCTTTTTTTACTTCTTTAAAATAATAAATCAGGTAGGTTTTGTCATTTTTGTCACAAAATTCTCTTTTTTCACTTTTTCTTCTCTTTTCTTAATTTATCTTTTAATTATCGATATTTTATGGTGTTTATTTCTTATTTTTTAAGTTTTATAGTTTGATCTTTTCTCATTTTATTCATCCTTCACTTTATTTATTTTTGAGTGTTTTTGTTCATTCTTTTATTTTTATTTGTTGTTCTTAAATTATCTGTGTTTTCCTGTTTTTGTTTTATTTCTATTTATTTATTTTTTATTCTTTGTTTTTTTATTTATTTATATTTACATTTAATTTTGTTTTCTTTTTTCATGTTGTTGGCGATGGCGCCCATATTGTCAAACCATTGACATACGTAGCGACCTGTATGCGACTACCATCTAAGATGACTGATTAGAGTCACATTTTAGTTTCTTATATTTGTTGACAGAAATAAATAAAGCAAGTTAACGAAAAGAAGGATTTTGTTGTTAGGATTCCAACTGCCTTTTAGTGTGAGGGTTCGCTGGCATATATCACAGGGCCACTCTCACAGTAGTTTCTAATTTGTCGGCTGATTGGTCTTGTCAGAAAGCGTCCCGAAACCATACTCGATAATTTCCTTTGGAACTGCATGTAATGAAATATTAATTAATATCGCCTGTTGCAGCTTAAAATTAATTCTTTACAAAATAAAGATCATTTGCTGCCCATCATCACTTGGTAATATCGAAAATTAATCACCAAACTAAAGTTATTTTCCCCTCCTTTGTTCAACACGCTGTGGCCTTGCCTTTATCGTGGAATTTAATTTTCAGTGATTATTGCTTTTGCCATATTACTTGTTGTGGTTGATGAGAAAGAACAAGGATTGGACAGACTCGCCATGTAGATACATAATGTGTGGTTCGTGACACGGAACGGTGGAGTCCTATTATAACCGATAATCCAGGAAGCCATAAACTAAGCAAGCCAAAAAATTAATTGATATGTGCTCTGACTGTGGCGCCGACACAAAGAAACAAAATCAATTTACAATAGTAGACCAAACTGCGAAGCAGGAATTCATCGAAAAAATCGAAACCTGTCACGAAAATTACCCCAGTAATTTGTCTCATACTGTCTTTGCAAATTATCCACGAATACCGGCAATAAATTATTTAATTAATTATTTATTTATCTGTAGGTGAACGCGGGCCCCTCGCCGCATTTTTACGACAAATAAGTCAATACTTTGGAAGGAAATATTATGGTGTTTCCGTTTTTGACTTTATTGTAAACCACAGAAGAGAAAAAGAGACCCTCAAAAAGATTATAAACCCAATTAGAGAAGAACAGAAAACCAAAAGCTGTAATGTACATAAAAAATGTACATTCGCCTGGTAATTTCAGCAATAACTGTTTCATTTTATTTATTTGGTTGGTTCATTTTCCCCATTGTCATATTCAGTTTCATACTCAGGACACCCGCGTGCGTTTTAGTCATTCCAGAATCGTCCGGTCATTCAAACTAAACTGTCGCCATCCTTGGGGCTTTGCTTGAGTTTTTGTTTTGTTTGTTTGTTTTTTTATTTTGTTTTGTGTGTGTTTTGTTCTTCTTCTGTGCGTGAAAGTTCCTGAAATAGGCTAGCATAATTCGTGTTTAAATTAATTAAGCTTCAGTTCGATTAGCGTGCTAGCTGTCACATTCATTAGCCAAAGACGCAAAATCGGGGCTCCGTGACATCTACTTTTCAGTTTTCACAGGCTTAATTTAAGACAATGAAAGCCAACTTTGTGACCGTATGGCCACGGAAACGCCTGCACGGGTTGCCTGTTTTTGACTTCAAACGCAGTCAGTGTTCCTAAATGAAAGGTCGATTTGTCCACAAACTAACGACTCGCATACAAACGCGACTGCTCAGTCAGCTTACATCTGCCGTGCTACAGACCGCGCCCTAACCTGAAGCACATTCCCGGCCAGCAACTACTAATAGAAATAAAATAAATAAGATGCTTCCATTCCCAATTTGGATCCCAAACGACAAAATGTCAACAAATACAAGTTATACAATCTGCGAAAACTCTTTACATGGTAAGATTTGTCATTAAGGTGCATATAAACTTCCAGTTACCATGGACACGCTCAAGATTTGTTTACCAATAGATGTAGTCCCACCCCCATTTATGATTTGATATTGTCTAGCATGAATCTAGGTTGTCTAGACTAAAATTGACTAGACCAAACTTAATTAGGGCAGGGTAGGGTTTTGAAAACAAGGCAATGTCCAGATCACACCATGTTTTGTTGGATATACAATGTTTCTTTGCATATTCTGGATAAGGAGGAAATATTTTTTGAAGAATTCGAACGATGACACCCTGTCATGGTAGGGCAATTTGAGTTATCAATTATTTATGTTTTATGGATATTTTATCGATACATACTGTATTTGCACAGTTGTGAAAGCAAACTTACATCATGTTTCTCTGCATATTCTGAGCAAAGAGGTCACACTTCGGGAAAATTTGAATAATGACACCTTCTAAGGGTGAGGCAATTTGAGTTATCGATTATTACTGCTTTATCCATAGTTTATCAATACATACTGGGCTACGATGAACCTGACTTTTGTTTTACCGTTTAACACTATAAGGCCTACATAGGATCGCTCCAAACTATAATGTGTCTGAGCTTGATTCATGTAATGTTCAGTTCCACTTGTATAACGAATCACTTTTGAATTTATTAGACATGCAAAGACTTCCACGTTGGGCTTCATCGTGGTGTACATACAATTTGTTGCCCCTCACGTGTATTGGGGAACACCCACACGCCCGATTTCATACACCACAAGCCTGACATTGCAAGGGGTATTGCTCTGTCGTAAACTACCTGGAAGCTGTGTCGGGAGATTTCTTTTGCGGGTCCCAGTGCCTCCAAAGCCTATTAATGCACTCCGACTACATGTATATATCGGAGAATCTAAGGGTGCATCCCTGTAAAAGGGCCACAAATGCGTCCGTCTAGCTCATTAATGAGTTATACAGTCAAAATGTCCTACATTAGAGAGTTGTGAGAGCAAAAGAATTGAGGGATTTCAGAAATATGGCACTGAACCCCTAGCCTGAACTTAAGTCTTCCAATTAGGAACAATTTGGATGCAATTCCGATGCAATCGGGTCCGAAAGTGGTAACTGCATCTTTCAGTTGTAACAATTTGAATGTAGCAAATTTGAATCTATTGCATTTCGTGTGAACTTGAATGACTTTATTTTACTTGAACGACTTACATAGGCTATCCAAACCTTGTCCATTAGATCAATGAATATCGAACGAATGATGGCGCTGAACTCAAACGAAAAGGAGTTATTTAACATTTAGCTTACCTATCAACTTCAAGTGCTGGCTGTAATAAAAGTCTTCCATAGGATAACAAGTGAAATGCAAATGACCTGAAGTACGAATCTTCTTGCGTTCAAACGAACTCCAGCCAATGAACTTGTGTTTGGGCTATCTCCAGCCCAAACGAATTCTATTCCAAAGGTCTCAAGTCCGAACAAGTTCAACTTCGAGAAAGTTTCAGCCCAAAGTAGCTGACGTCCAAACAAGCTCCGGTCCTGTAAATTTCAAGGGTAAACAAGCTAAACGCCAGAAGACACCTAATTCCAAAGGAGCAGGCAAAATGGGAACCTATCAATCGCGTTTCATTCCAGGAAATGACACAACTGTGGTCGTGATCGCCTACCTAATAAATTTTTTGCTACCCGAAAAGGTATTGTATGGTGTATGTTGTGCAGGCTCAATTACGCAGGTCTTAGTTACCAATTCTATCCATTCTATTCAGTCTCCCATCTACGCCAGCAGGTCTTAATTATTAATACCATTCATTGTGTCTAGTGTTCCACCTACGGAAGCGCTAATCCTAGACGACGCAACGGAGGGAAACACCTTAATTTGGAAAAGCCAATGTCCAATTGTGCAGTACGTATTAAAACTCGCACTCGTCGTCGTACCCGTTCTTATATTCTTATAATTCTTTCTGTACTCGGTACTCATGAGAATCTACTTGTACTGGTACTCGTACTTTCAAGAAAAACTTGCCCTCTACTCGCACTCATACTCTTACCAAAGTACTCGTACTAGTACTCAAGGAAAGGAGCTCGTATTGGTTTTGACAGTCACACTAAGAGTGGGGCTGAACTTCCTGCTTGAACAACGGATGGTGAAGGACTTTTTGGTGGTTACTTATTTCTGATATTAAAACAGGGAATGGAGTGACAATGGGAAAGGAAGTGAAATGAAGATCACATAAATTGGTTAAAAAAACTGTCGTATACCATTCCCTTCCAATGTTTGCTCACCAGATTTGAAACGACGTCTAAGTGGCAGCGTTCAACGTAAAATTTATGCGTATGCCGATATGAAACATTTGGCGCAGCTGACAAAGGGAGCTCATGACGGCATATCATTATTGTCATCACAGATCGTCTCCTCCAATGGTTTCCAATATTGATGAGGTTTCCGTTGTGTGAACAAGTTATAGATTGGAACCTATACGTTACCTAGCATCCTGGCTACATTTTTCCAGAGCAGTCATTTTTAAAGTGTGCGTTCGCAAGAAAGAGCATGGCAAATGCGGTCTTTCACCCTCAGTCTTGGTATTTTTTTCCCTTAACTGACTTCATGGAAATTGGCCAAAAAATATGGTGAAATACTTCATTGAGTTGAATGATAAGGAAATAATAAAATTGTTCGCAATGGTATCTTACAGATTTAAGTATTTTTTAAAACCAAAATACTTAAAGATCGGTGTGCTTCAGCAATATTACATTGTGTGTAATTATTTGACTTACGAAAACTCAACTGTCTTTTCTGTCGGTCATTATTTCTTAGCTATAGGAAGTACACACTGCAAAAACTGGGGTGTTAAATTTAACACCCGCGGTGTTATCAGAAGACTACACCAACATTTTCACTGGTGTTAAGATTTTGGTGTTATTTGGTATTACTTGTAACACCTTCTAGTGCACTGTAACACTTATAGGTGCAACGTAATATCATAATTGTTAAAGTAACACCTTGTGGTGTGGTCATCTGATAACACCCAAAAGTGTTGATTTTAACACCGGAGTTTTTACAGTGCAGGTAAGTAAAGAGATAGACTACACCAACATTTTCACTGGAGATATAGGAGATATATTTGGAGATATATATATATATTTGTGAAAAACCGCCTTCATACTAATTCAACACTCTTCGTAAAGAACCGCCTTCACTATGTACATGTATTCCACGTGTCAATGGGTTTACGTGTGATATGAGCTCCCTCCGGTCCGTCAACTGCTGAAGGCCATTTTTTTAAATTTCTTAATTAAATTTCTTTACGGCCAAATGCAAAGACCTTACATCTAATCCTACCTCTCCCGATGCTGAATAACCTAGTTCAGTCGCCTTGGAGGTAGGGATTTCCCCTTGGCTGGTATCCTTTTCACCAGAGCCAGCCAGAGCCAGCCTCTTGCCAAGTCCCATAGGAATACATACTAATCTCTTTGCCACATGGCCCTATGGGATTTTTTTACACAAAGGCTGCCCTGGCCAGGCAGAGTCTGCCATACATCATTGTCGGTCTCTCTGATGTGTCTCTGAGCTGTCTAGACAGCTGTCTGGGTTTCACGTTGCGGGGGGGGTCACAATTTTGTTGACTTGGTGCCCCCCCTTTACTGGATAAAAGCTACTGCGACCTTATTCTGACCTTTTTTTCTCTCTTTTTTATTGGTAGGCATTGGCAGACACCCTTAAATCAATTTAAATGCCATTAAAAGGTATTTGGGGTCGGGGTATGATTGTAAGTGGCCTTCACAATTTGACGGTCCATGATCAGTAAAATATCAGGTCGGGCATCGGAGGGATTCATTAATTAGTTAAATTAATTACAGGTACAATCCGTCATTAAATTTTGCAATTATCCAACATTAATTGACGAAATTATTGTTGACCAGCAAATTTGTTTTAAAGTGTATATGCGATGAATTTTTCTAAGACACAATTCTTCTTCAATGTTATGTTCTTCTCTCTTTGTCATTCCTATCTTGGTTAAATTCATTGAAAAGTGCACTTTTTAAAACAATCAAAAATCATCCATGCTTCCCTGTACAACCGAGGGCGCTATTGCTGTGAAGTCGTCCGGGGAAAACATGGTTCACTGCACAGGTTTTACTGTTCAAATTGTGAACCCAGAATTTTAAGTTACGTACTGAAAACATTTCTTAGACAGAAATTGATACTTGCTTACTGCACATAAATAAATATGAATCAGCAAAGAAGAGAAAACCTAGTCCAGCAAAATGTATAAACACAAACCAAGTAGTAAGAATAAGAGAGTTAGGGACCACAAAAACCCTTGGGTACCTATACGACCCAAAAATCTCGGGAAATCTCCTAAAAATCACCCATCACACCGGCCTTGGGTACCTATACGACCCAAAAATCTCGGGAAAATCTCCCAAGGACACCCATCGCGGCTCCCCTTTTGCTGGTGTGATGGGTGACCTTTAGGAGATTCTAGGCCTTTGACCTACATCCGATCCACTTGCTGGGAATTATCACTCGCGAGAAAAAAATTGATAAAAAAAAAACAATAATAAACACTACTTAAAAATAAATGGTAGATCAAACTACAAACGTGAATTGTTATTTTTGCAAAGACACGAGAAATTCGATCGACTTGATAGATTCGTACGATTGCTTTCGTTGTTTAAATTCCAAAAGTTTACGCAAATGCATCGGTTGTAAAGAGTGTCACAATTGTCACCAATGTAACGATTGCGTCAGATGTAAGGACTGCTCCACCAGCGACGATTGTGGTAGATGTATGAATTGCGTGGCTTGTTTTAATTCATACGATTTCAGAAATTCAAATGTCTTGGACAGTTGCGAGGACTGTTACGAGTGCGCCCATTGCATCGAGTGTTTTGGCTGTACCTACTGCACCTGCTGCGTAAATTGTGTCGAGTTGGAAGGAATGGATCACGTGGTGCTCGTAGACGGCAAGCATAAAAAGCTGAGGCACGCGCGAGAGAACGAGCTACTGCCCGGTTCATCGACTAAACTCGACGCGGACTTATACAAAATTGGATTAATTATTGAATATGACGCTGACTTCGAACATTTAATTAAAGTAGAAATTTCACCCGAATAAAAATGAAAACATTTTTAAAGACCTATATATAAATAGAACCATGTCAAGTAAAACGTATATCGTCTCAAATGACCACGAGCGACTTAATGCCAACAAGTGTGATTTCAGTGTTACCTATGGTCCCTTTGACTCGAGTAAGTTAAACATTCTGAAACCCGTGGTAAAAGAAGGGGCCAAAGTGAACCAATGCACTTTTCCCATTTTTACTATCACAACGGCGAAAACAAACGTCTGTTGATTATGACGATAGAACCATGTTACGGTATAAACCCACTTTACAAATATGGCACCCGAGATAAAACTCCCGAAAACATCCAAGGCCGCCAAATTTGTTACCAGATACAAGAACCTACGTCAAGCGTACTCGATCACATAAATTTGGCCGTTTATAAATTCATCGAAAATCATGAGTCTAATCTCCCGGCTAACACTGTAAACGCCTACAAAGCTAGTCACGATATCGATGAATTGAACAAGATCGAATAAGTAGTTAAACCGCCTTAAACGGCTAAAAACCAAATATACGTTAAAATAGATCCCTTTGCTTCGCTATTTGATCACCAAAAAAGATCTATCGACTCGTCAAATATCGATAAATTTATCAATAAGAGATGCGACGCGCAATCATTTATTTGTGCAAAAGACGTATACTACAGTACCCACGGTTCACTGTCTTGCGGAGCCAGCGTCAGGTATAGAGTGACAGCGGCAATGTTGAAATTAGAAACGACGGTCTAATTTCGAGTAAGTCAGCGTTGCAAGCGTTTAGCGGATTTGAATTAAAAGACGATTAAATTTGAAAAATCAATTTAACCTTGGTTATTCCTCGGAATAACTGGGTTTTTTTTTTTTTTTACCTTAAATAAATGAACCCTTATATAAAAGATGACTGATGCGGAACTTTGTCACTTGCTGAATCTAAAGGAAGTACACATACCGGGATCTCAAAAACAAAGTAAACCGGCGCCCGCATGTAACCATCAAATACTCGAAATAGATGAAAGATACGCTTGTAAACACTGCGGTCTAACTTTTGGGTTTGATTCGTTAAATTCATACACCTTCGCCGACATGGGAGATCGATACTACAAGCATCACGTTTGGAAAAAGCCACCACCGCCAAAATCGAGAAGAACGTTACAGAAGTACAACATTTGTTTTAAAAACGGCGAAGCGGGTGAAAGAGAATATAAGTTAAACCAGGTTTTAAACGGTAAGATCTCCAGAGGTAAACCGTTGAAGGCTTTAATCGCGGTGTGTTATCAAGAGACAACCGGGGAAACCGAATCTCAAGTGAAAGATCTATTTCAAGTTTCGGATAAGCACTGGGAAAACGCCCGAGAAAAGTTTTAAAATAGTTTAATTTAAAAATGGAAACACATACGTTTTACTTGACCGAAAATTCTCAAACGTTTGAATTAAAAAACGAGATTAACAACATTAAAGGTGATAAAGTAATACGGGCCAAAAACATTCAGTTTGAAGCTGAATATTTATACGTAACACAAGACACCGACATTCAATGGGATACAAATTTGGACAGAAACGAATAAAGAAGAAAAGAGACGACTCCCAAACTTATTTTGACGGGAATGAAAGAACCGATATATGCTTTGCTAGCTCCAAGTTTGGCTCAACCGTTGCCCGAGTCGCAAAGAGGAAGCATCGTGGTGTCTACCGGGTACTACGGAATCGATTGGTTTGATTTTGTTTTAAACGCCATCCCTGGAGTATGTTTTAAGGTGCACTCGGAATCGAAAAGGGTGACCTTCACCATTACGGATCCCAATCTCAAATTGCAACTCAATAGAGAGGTGGCTAACTTGTTCAACTTGCCCGAAAACAAACTTTCACCCAACGTTATTTACATAGGTGAGTATAACTCAACTCCTACGTTTATTCACTGCCAACAATTGGAGCACTCCAACAATTTTTATACCGGAAAGTCTTCTAACCTGCTTGGCGTTATCCTTTACGATTCAACGAACAAAACGCCTAAAAAGCTGATACCCCGCAACATCAGCAAATTGACCTTTTCTTTGAGAAACGAGCGAGATGAACTCTTGAACAACACTAGCAAAATTTTGATTGAATCAGATATCTATTAATAAAATGGAGAAAGATATTGAGGCCCATACTTTTCACATTACCGAAAATCCACAAACATTTCGACTCGCAAATCCAATCAAAAACGAGTCAAGAACCAAGTCGATTTGTCCCAAAAAATATTCAGCTGGAGAAAACGTTTTATAATGTCACGAGAAGTACAATGATTGAGTGGGGCTCACAAGAGCCTGTTGATGGAGACGACGCAGTTAGACAAACTGAAATTAAAAGAGTCGTCGATAACTTTATGACTGAAAATTTTCGCGGTTTAAGTAAAGATGGCCTTATGAATTTTTTTAGAGATTGTCTTTCGTTGTTTAGAGGATCATGGATTTATATAGTGGAATTTTTACACAAACCAACGAGATATATACCTTACTGGGCAATGGCTGTTCGAAACGTTGCTCTTACTTTTACAGGGATTACGAAGTGTTTTTGCTAGAGAGTTTCGAAACTCCCCTGTTTATCATGCTTTTGATTTTACCCGTTTGGGAGAGGATTATCATTATATTTTTTCTAATATCGAAGCAAGAGGTAATGAAAAAACATCAACAGATCTCGGGCAGTAGAGTCGTGAAGCGGCGTGTGTTATTTTGGGGATAATATTAGGGCTTGAAGCTGTTTTTGATAGGCTGGATTTTGGTTCTATTTTAGATGAGTCACCTAACACCGACGATATCTCAACAGTAAAAAAAGAAAATATATATGGTATTATGATCAACGTCTCACGCTTTATCTTGTAGGTCGCGGAAAACAGACTTGCTAAATGATTATAGAGACCGAGTACCATCGCCCACAGATAACTCAAACTATGGTCCTTTGTTTAGGGGCGATGCAGCGCCTATATTTAACCGACTTTACCTAAAAGAAGCGTTTGAATCGGTTAAATTATCAGGGTCAACGGGGTCGATTGTTTTAGAACCCGGGTACTACGGAATCGATTGGTTTGATTTTGTTTTAAACGCCATCCCTGGAGTACGTTTTCAGTTCACGAAAAATCAAAATCATTATTGTTGATCCGTTTTTAAAGCTCGAATTAAGCGAAGCCGTGGCTCAATTGCTCGGTTTACCAGTTGGCCAATTAAAAACCCTCTTTGTATATCAAGGAAACTATGACTTCGAACAAACCAAGTACCTATTTGTCCATTGCGACCAACTCGATCCGCATTTTAACTTATTTAACGGAGAGCCTTCCAAAGTACTCGCTACCCGAGATACAGATTTATGTAATATAGAAGTTAACCCAACTTGTAAAAAGCTGGTACCCCGCAACATCGATGAATTGACCTTTTCTTTGAGAAATGAAAACGGTCGATTGGTTTTAGGTAAAGGAGATGGAATTTTGCTTGAGGTGAATATCGTTTAAAAAATCTTAATTATAAAAGATGACCACTAACATATATCCAGATTTACCAGCGAGCGAAGCGAAACCAGCGAATGAGCGAAGCAAGCGGAGCAACGAGCAAAGCGAACAGCTCGGTCAAGAAGAATATTACCGAAGCAAAGCGAGCGAAAGTGTCTATCTACAAAGTGAAACCAAATACACAGACTCAGAAAGATCGAAGAAATTAAATCCCAAATCCAAAGAGAACGCCACGCAAGGGAAGCTTGCTACAAAAAGATCAAACGACTTTTAACAGCGGTCGGGTATGTGGAATATGGAGTAGAAGCCCTGGGCGCCACATCGCCAGCCGTAGGCATTCCCGCCATTTTGGGAGTCGTTACCGGGCCCGTCGGACTTGTGATGGAAGGCATCGCTATCGGTGCGTTTGGCTTTTACGCGGTTCTAAAGTACGCCTCCCGTAGACTCGCCCACAAAACTAAAAACACGACCAAATCGAATGTTGGCAGACGCTAAATTAAACACCATCGAGGAATACGTATCTCATGCTATAGAAGACGGTGACATCTCTCAGGAGGAATTTGTCCTTATTTTATCCGAGCTGAAAAAGTTCAACGAGATGAAAGAAAAGATCAGATCGAATTCGTCTACAAAATTGGAACGTTGGGTTAACGAACGGGCCACCGCGCTAGCCAACGAACGGGCGGCGACTTTAAAAAAAGATCTTATGAAAAAACTTGGCGAATAAGCCTTACAAAGTCGGTTAAGTATGAAGAAAATCCAACGAGCGAAGAGAGCCCGTCCGCCTATAAAAACTTGGTCTTTCCGACGGCCCCTCCTTTTTAAAAGAAAAATAAAAACTTATAAAATAAATGGGAGGCAATTTTAGTAGTCTAAACATTGTAGTCAACGAAGGAAACTCTTTTACAGCCGAGTTTCCAAATTTAACACACGCGTATAAATTACCGAAAGTAACCACGGACGAAGTGGTTAATAGGTGGTCGACCGAGCCGATATCGTTTTACCAAAATCAATTTAAATTTGCGGTCCATTGCGCGACGACGGCCTGCGGTGTGGGTTTTGATCTACTGTCCGACCCCGATCCATACGTCTCGGCTTTAATGAACTTTCACGTGTATTACACCATACGAAAAATATTTTACGACTGCGTGATGCCCATTCCGAGCGACGACGTATTTGACGCGTTACACAATAATTACGACCATCGGAAGTTTATCGACACGTGCCTTTTATACGGAATTTGCCCCAATAAATCGTACAAACAAACAAGAGACAAATTATCGGCCGGATTAGGCACCGCTTATTATTATGAAGCGAGCGGAGCGAGCTATATACCTGTCCCGGATAAAACTATGACCCGCGTGATTTACATGTCACCGACGTCGTTAAATATATGGGATCTACCTACATGGGCTTTGGCGTGGCTGATCCACCTAAAGGCTCGGGCCATGCGAGTACCTATACGGTCACCTGGATTTCACAGTCGGACGCGGTTACTTTGGCCTGGTGGGATTTTGTTCCTAAAAAGTCTCAGTTTACAGATATAGGGTTTAGAAAGGTAAATGAATCTATTAGAGCTTACGTCTACGCGTTATTAGGATCCCAAGCTCAAACTAGGACGAGTATTTTGTCTTATGGCACCGGTTAGACGGGCGGCAACGATTTGAGACGCTCGTGGAGTCAGAAGTCAATTCAACACCTGATTTGACAGAATCAATCGAGCATTTTCAAAATTCGCTACAATACGCAAAAACGCCTTTAGATTTTGTGGTCAGACCGGGGTTATATCTGATACCCTCTGACATGGACTTACGCATCGGCACTTTTGAGGGATATAACAACAATTTACAAGTCGCGACTGCGGATATGCAGACTGGTTACGTACCGGGTTTAAATATGGAGCCTGAGGTTAAAGACGATTTTGCAGAAGAACCAAAGCAAATCGAAGCGAGCCCTGCCAGACCAAAGCAACCAGAGGGAGCAACGAGCATCGCTCCGGCTCCCCCTTCTAAATCGCTCGACATACACAACGAAGAGAAACTATCATTAACCGTCGAAGCCATTGCCGTGGGTGTCATCGGTTTTACGTTATACAAGGTTTTAACTTGAACGGTTTGAACTAAGACATTAAAAAATTCCGCCCCAAATTTGAGATGGAATTTTTATTTTTTTAAATTTGTTTGCCCTATTTACCCATTCTTTTGCACGTACGTTAAAAGCAAAACACCCAAGCCTACAAACAAGGTCCACAGATGCTCTGCCACCCATCCGACCGCTTTACTCGCCACGTTGAAAATCAAACTCAAAATGCTACCTATGACCCCAGGCAAAGCGCCCAAAGCTTTCAACCCCAGTTTCTTTAACACGTTTGCCAGGTTCCACAGTTGACGTTTGATCCAATCGGTAAGTCCACCTTTGGAAGGAGGTGTCGGTTCAGGCGTTACACCAGGAGTTCCGACACCCCTGACGCTAGCTACGACGCTACTAACGATGGTCTAGTGATCTATATCGGCGCGCATATCACCCAGCATCTGCTGAATCTCCGTTTGATCGGTTTGAATCTCGATTAATTTATCTTTAATTTCGTTATCCATATTTAATTTAACCTTATTTTAAAAATGGCTAGTGTTTTAATGATGGTGGGAGGAGCGATAGTAAACGCCTTGGCTTTCACGGGCTCAAATTTTTTATTTAGCAGTTTATCAAAAAGTAAAGTCGACGTAGAACGAAAGCGTCACGACCTCGCGTTGGAGCAATTGGCACGAGCGAAAGAAGAATGGGAACAAAACCGCGTACACATGTTAGACTTTTTAAACGAACGAATGCGACAAGAACGCGCGAGTCAGCAGACATTTATAAACGTGGACGAAGCGTTGCGGGCTTATTCGGAATTGACCGGTAGGAATATTACGCCGTTACCGCCAGAGCCTATTTTCCGATTTTTACGAGCCTTCCGAGGATCAAAAGATTCGCGAGTTTGTTTGGGTATATATCCGGGACGGCCTTGGTGGGGTTGTTAGCTTATCGATTTGCGTAACTTATTTTAAAATGGAGAGAGAATTTTCAAAGTTGTTTTACAGCCCACAGGGTTACTGGCGAGGAGAAAGCGCGGTCGATCATCTACACGAAACGACCGGTGCGGACAAATTAGCCATCAGAAACTGGCTAAAAAAGCAGGCCGTTTGGCAAATATATTTACCAAAACCAAATTACGTACCCAGACCTACAATGTTGCAATTAGAATCGGTCGAACCTAATTACGCGCGTCAAATGGACGTACTTTATCTACCCTGGGACCGCGTTAAAAGAAAAACGTTTAAGTACGCTTTGACCGTGGTAGACGTGGGTTCCCGGTATAAAGAAGCAGAACCGTTGACCAGTAAAACCGCCGAACAAGTGAGCGAGGCAATAAAGAAAATTTACGAGCGATCACCTCTGACCTGGCCAAAATTCGTGATGATAGACTCGGGATCTGAATTCAAAGGCGACTTCAAACGGTTAATGGTTAAACACGGGGTACAAATTCAGGTGGGTGAACCTGGGGTACACAGATCTCAAGGAATCGTAGAAAGGTTTAACCGCACTTTAGCCGAGCGTTTATTCGGCCACCAATACGCTCAAGAAATGATAAACGTGGGTGAGCGTAACGTGGAATGGGTGGAGCGTTTGCCTCAAGTTATAAAATCGGTAAACGAGGAAAAAACGCGGTTAATAGATGCCGTTCCTGCAGAAGCCGTCAAATTAGCGACCAGAGTGAAACAAGCACCGAGTGCACCTCCAAAAACGAGCAAGCAAGAACTTCCTCCAGACGCGGTCGTTAGGTATTTATATTATCCGGGCGAGCAAGAGGGAGGTACCGTCAGAAGGGCAACAGATCCGGTCTGGTCCGTGGACGTCTATCAAATTGAAAAGCGCACGAGTCAATTTAAACGAGTGAAAGGCAAGAGGGTCAAAACGGGTCCCACTTTGTACTATTTATTAAACGGACCAAATAGGAGTTTTGTCAAAGAGGAACTTCAGGTAGTACCCGAAGACACCGAATTACCGCCGGATTAGCTTATGCCCGTAAGCCAACGTATCGATTCTATTTGATAATATGTAGCGCTTTGTGTCCAACGGTGACAGACTAAGTTTATTTTGTGAAATGGTGAACATCCAATGTTTATCCGATCTAAATAATTGTTGTTTATTGAAATAATGCGTTTGGTCAAATAAGCAGCTTTTATACATCTAGTGGGTTAACCGTTTCTCGGATACTACTTTGGAGACCCCTTTCGCCTTCTTTAAATTGTGATCGGTAGTTAAGATCGAATACATTTTTGGCCTGATGCAAACGGCTTCTAAAATTGTTTTGCCACCAAATTCGTCTTTCATTTTGCCTATGACTTTTTTATTTTTGGTGCTGTAAAGCGGATGATCGGGCGGGTAATTACTAAAGTCAAACAAATTGCGCTTTTCGTTTAGGTAGTCGACCAAGGAATGTGAGCTTCGCTCGATTTGAACTAATAGAGAATCAGTGTCCGTGTAAAGTAAGCGTACCCCCAACCAAAATTTGCTTTCAGCTCGTTGTAATAAAAATCGTACATCAACGTTTTTGAGATATTGAGAATACTTACACCGCAATAGATTGGCTTATTTAATTTTGTTTTGGTTCGGTACATCTCCACAAACGAAAGGGAACAATCCTCAAATGGTACCGTCGATTTGTAATTCGGTTTATAAGTTAATTTTCTGTACTTGTCGGAATCTTGGGCATCCCTCAATAAATGACCGTCAACACGAAGCCTGACATTTTCCATCGTCTTGCCAAAGACCGAGTTGTTCATCAATTTGAAAAAGTCTTTCTCAAAATCATTTTTTGCTTTCTTGCGTAATTCGGTATTTTTGTCAATATAGCTTCTCATCCAAGGCCATTGTTTAAACGACATCACGCGGTGAACTTGTTTTAAGCAAAGCCCGAGTTCGAGATATTTTTTGCAATGTACGATGATGAACCACATATTTTTCTTTAGTGTTGAGAGTGCATACGAGTTTATCGACCGAGTTTGGCGGCTCACCTTGGCCAATTAAATTTAACTGATAGCCCGAAAACCATCCCTTTGATACAGCCATATTTTCAGGCGCTAGTGGAAAATCATTGTGGGCGTTGTGTAGGTGTTCGGGGTACTCTAAAGTGACTTCAAATATATAGCCTATGTCCGACTTGGGTGATATCCGAGCGATATTTTCTTTCGTAAATTTGCCTAAGTCTTTGGCCCACTTAAATTTCCCGACCGGTAAAAACTGAGACATAGCTCAACCATATAGATTATTTGCATCTAGGTACAAAATGTGTGACTCTGGCTCGTTGGGGTCATAGTCAGGTAGCTCCGGAGCGTTGGCTTTCGCATACCGCTTGGCTCCTACAGAAGAAATCCCACCTCTTTTTGCCTTTTCAAAGAACAAATGCTTATCAATGTCGGTTGGTAGTTCCAGTTGGATGTCAGAGTGTTTTAAGAGGGCATCCCACGACAGGCCTGGCGCCGTATAATAGTTGGCCGGGTCAAGGCCGTAGTTCTTCTTGCATACCTTCCGGAAGTTTTCAAATACACCTGCGAGCAATAACACGTCCGTTTCCACATATAGGTCGTGGTAATCTCCCAAGTTTTTACAGCCAAATGTTTCCCATACTGTTTTCGCACGAGTATATTCTTGCTCGGTTATCCCTCCCTGCTTCAGAGAGCTATAAAAAGCGTCTACTGGCGGGAGGGTTGTTTCTTTAAATCTGTCAAATGAGTCCATATATTCGTAAGGGTAAATTCCTTTTTCCAACAATAAATCTGTATTATTTGGAAACCTTTCACAAAGTAAGTTAAAATCATCGGGCGAACAATTTTTAACCAACCGATCTAGCGAAGCCGCCATGAAATGAAAAGAGTCGAGAAACTTAAGTTGACCAAAAGAAAACGATATATAATTTTTGGTGTTTTTAGCTATCAACTTGATTGATCCCCCGTTAAATTTGTGAGCGCCTTGCATGATTAGATGTGCGTCATATTTCTCTAGATTGTGCAAAATCACCGGGACGGTCGTTTGATTGGTCACTATTCTTAACTTGAGATTACACCTAGCGTGCGCTGGGCCCCGATATTTTCCCGTCACGTGGCAATGATCGCGAACTTTTCTAAAATTATTGATGGGCTTTTTACAATCCAAACATACCCATTCTTTGAACTCTTTATCTTTGCCTTCAACTTTAACTATACGACAAAACTTGATTTTTTCTTCTTTTGTCTCTGGTGTTTTTGGAATATCACATTGACAGTGAGATTCATCCGCGCGCTTCGCTCGATCTATCAACTTTTTGCAGATCCAACATCTATGACAATTTTCATAGATTTTTTGTAATTGATCGTTCCAAATCAATTTCGCTTTATTTTTAAACGTTTCGTTGATCTTCTTTGTTTCCTGAGAAAGTGACCCTACAAAATTAACGGCCGCGTCTTGGCCTCTGAATGTTTTTCGGCAAGTGCAAACTCCATCGCATCTGACGACCGCATATGAGTATCCACAAGGTATATGTTTTTGAGTTTTCACCGTGTTTGTATCGGTCGGCGGTAACCTTTCTAAAACCGACTCAAAATCAGCGTAAATTACAAAAGGTGCATCTTGCTTATTTTTGTAATTTTCAAACTTGAGTATATTCTCGCCTTTGACCAGCATTTCAACTTTACATGTAGGAACGTTTAAGCCTTGGCAATCTTCTTTGTGTCTGGTTAACTTTTCTTCCGTTTGGAAATGCGACATGCAATTGAAACACCAGTGTTTTTGGCCGTTGTGTTTATTGATGTCACCCGTCAACCGAGAAAAGTTTTTAACTCAACAGTAGTGATTTTCGCCACCTTTGTTAAATAAAAGTAAATTGATCGGTTCCTCCGAGCGCTTGCTTTTGTGGAGGATGTAAATACCGTCTTTTTTGGCGTAACCAAACACATTGATCGCCAAGCTATTTTGCGATTCGATACGTGGGATTTGTGAAATCGGTGTTGGAAAGCTTATGTTTGTAAAATTTAAACCATCTGATTCTGACCGGTAAGTCGAAGGCCGCTCGTCATGTATTTTATATTTTGGATTTGTTTCTAGCTGACTTTTGACTCCGTCTGAATATAATTTTAAAGCTGCCCGCAACGCCCATCGGATACATTCCTGATCTTTATTTTGAACGTTTATGATTGCTTTTTTGTCTAAGAGTTCCTTAGGCAACGGAATGTAAGAAGAACCCACTGGATTATATTTAACTACGTTGATGTAGAAAGCGACCACTTTGTCCAACCCGAGCCTTTTTGTGTATGAGCCTCCACCTCTTCGATTTGTGCTTCGCGTTGCTTAGTGGGTGCATTTTTAACACCAGGTTTATTTGCTACTACGTCTTGATCACTCTGAAAGGGAAAAGTGCCGTAGTCAATCGTTCCGTCAAGTTTTTCCAATCTAAACTGCACTTTAAGATGTGTTTGTAATTTGTAACTCCCGATTTCTTTGAGTTCAGCCAACGCTGTTTGCTCTATCAACTGCTTGTAAAAATCAAAAAAATGTATTAAATCGTCTTCATAGAAGCGAGGTATTAATTCCCAATTACGGAAATTATTTTTAAAACGCCTTATACGTTTAATGTCTACTTCCTCGAGTTCTTTAGGTTGTGTATAAGCTTTAATCGCATTGATAAAGTCCTGTTTGACATATCTGTCTTTGTTTGCAAAAGGAATATTATATTTTTGTACCGTTTTCAACAGCTGCCGATATGACTGACGCGGGAGGTACCTAAATTGTTTTTGATCCGCTCGTATAGCTTCAATGAGCTCGGGTTTAGTGCGAGATTTACGGGTGATTGCCGGTAATGGGATGTTATACCGCTTGACAAAATCTTCTAAAAACGCCTTCTTAAATCGATTGAAAGACGTTAGTATAGGTCGGTGTTGCTGGTTGCTCATATCTCTATTTATATCTAAGTCTCTAAAACTTTTATCATTTTTATTCAACATGTTCTTTTAAATACTACTATTTTTATATAAAGAGCATTTATTTAAGGTGGTTGTAAACGCTGGCGGTTCAATACACCGTAAGTTATTCTACTAAATTACCAAAATAATTTCCAGCAAGTGGATCGGATGTAGGTCAAAGGCCTAGAATCTCCTAAAGGTCACCCATCACACCAGCAAAAGGGGAGCCGCGATGGGTGTCCTTGGGAGATTTTCCCGAGATTTTTGGGTCGTATAGGTACCCAAGGCCGGTGTGATGGGTGATTTTTAGGAGATTTCCCGAGATTTTTGGGTCGTATAGGTACCCAAGGGTTTTTGTGGTCCCTAACTCTCTTATTCTTACTACTAACCATTGCAAACTTAAGGCTTCTTCCTGGGACGAAATCACAATTGAATTTCGCTCATATATATATATATACTCATCAGCATAAAAACCAAAAAGGCAGTAAAATACTCTTTGAATTAGTGAAACAAAAGTTGAAAATAAAGTTAACTGAAAGGTGCATTTTGAAAGTCTGTAATAAACCAAATGGATTACTGCTACCCTTTGTATAACACAGCATAGTTCAAGGTTGATGACAGAACGAAAGATTAGCTTGTACCACCGGGTTGTTGTACAATGATGCCGTTCGAACAAGGAAACTACTACTCCTTTTTATGAAGACTGTATTTTAAGGCGAAACAGGGCAAACTTTAATCAAGCATGCAGAGAATTGTAGTTTACCGAAGTTGGGGTAAAGTAAATGGGAAACCGAAGGAATCAAAACCTTAGCAATCAGGGAATTTATGTTTTAATTAAAATTTTGTAGCCTGAAAATCACTCCAAGCTGAGATCGAAAAAATTGCAAAAGGACATCTCAGTCCAGTGAAAATCTCGACCGACATTTCGATCTTCGAGTGAGTACGTTTCATGATTTCGTCTTGTCTCAAGTTTAAATCAACTGGAGTGTAACTCGTTGGAATGAGAAGGTGCCACAAGACGGGGTCTACATGATCTCTGCGTGGTTTATCTACTGAATTATTCGTGCGTATTATGCCTGAAGGGATCTACATGCATTTACATGGAGTGTAAACATAAACATAGCTTTAGGCTACACTCTAACAGACCGCAAAAGGATTTCGACCTATTTATATACACTGCAAAAAATTTATTAGGTGCATACAATAGGCCCCCGTGTATTAAGAAAATGTCATGCACTTATAGGCCTAATTAATCCTTTGATTCTTCAAAATGAAATTCATTTTGTTCAGTGGCCTAATATTTTACAACCAATGAGATTCTTATGGCCCCAAATACACGAGAAGTGATTTTTTTTATTATTAATGATGGCAATCTTGAAATTACAACATTGTTTTCAAACCACTGAGGGCTCCTTGGGTAACATCAATATGCCCAGAGGAATCCGATCGTATGCCACATACGCACGGTGCTTTTATCTGCCGTGTAACCGTAAATTTAAGACAAAGCCACCTATTACAAAGCCACCCGACAAATACTTTTCAGCAATAGCCACGTGCTCAATTACATATTAGCAAAATTAAATCACAAATGTGTCAGTCTTGCACTCGAGCTTCGATGAGACCACTCCGGCGATAAATGGCCCCGAGCATTTACACGTTCCACCCGTAACCCCTGAGTTCAAGTTGCCAAGGCGACGATGTCGACAGTAGAGGTGACAACAGCTCGGGTATACGGGCTAAGACAAAACAGTCCGAATACCGCCACACTAGCATGACTACTAGGAACTAGACTCACCGTGACTGCGCAGTGAATTAGGCATGTGGCCAAAAAGTCCTTGACTGATCCCAGGTCACGGAACTTGCCTCCCACGGTGAAGAAAAACGTTCGACTTCAGAAACAATCATTGCAGCAAGTCCGGAGCTACGGTGAGTCTTATGTGATTTGTGTTTTATGAAAAGGCCTATTTAGATCTGTTTAATTTCTGTCGACGCACAAATCTACTGTATAAAATCCTTGCCAACAAGACAGGGAGACTAACTTACGCATCGTAAGTCCCAAAAGGTAGACACTTCTTCAAGCGAATATGCCTGTCAAATATTACACGGCGAATACGAGTGTGAACAAGTACGCCAGCGAAGAAGGCCTACACATAATGCATTAGGCCATGATCAGACCATACAGCAAGGAACAGATACAGGTATGATCAACACCATATCGGACAAAGAACCCACTTATTATGAATTAGCAGCCAGATTCTTGTTAATTAAACATATTTCCCTTGATGCCTTCCACCAACCCTTACTCCAAGTGAAATGTACACACTCAGTGTAAAAACTAGTTTGTTGGATTTGGAGGTGTGTGTGCCTGCGTTTATTCATGGGGCGCCTCCCTCACCTGGATACGCGCCCCTTGTCCCCTCTGAAATTTCACTTCGACTGCGCTTTAAGTACAAACACACTGATATGGCCACGGTCATTTCCCAATGGCATCAAATATAATAAACATGATTTCTTCACAGAATTCACTTTAGATGAACAGTATATGCAGTATAACGGTGTGCATAGCCTATGGAGTGCTTGGTGTGAAGACTGTGATGAAAGGAACACGAGGGTCCGTGTAGTGTGATGAATTCATTATTATTGATAAGCTTTGTCAAAGCGATCATGCCTTCGGCATCGCAGCTATTTCTGACAAACAGGCAGATTTGACACGAAACTGTTTTGAAAACGCGAACCCTACCGTTTGGGGAATGGGGGGATGGCATGTATTTACATTGTGTATAACAAGATGATCCTACGATGGAATCTGACCGAGCTCTTGGTCTGGATTTAACATTGGACCCTACTAAGCTGTTAACTACAATAGCCAAGTGGTTTAAATTTCTGTCAGGAGCTAGGGTGTCGACTGAGAAAGGGAGTTGCTGATATCATATATATGACGATGTTCATAATGCGGTACAAATCTGCAATGGAGCCTGAAAGTTAACCCCTGATGGCGCCCTTCCGAAACCCTTGGATAGGAAAAATAACGTGCACAGATTTTAGAATTTGTAATATTTTTGTTCAGTTTATTTCTTTAAAAATCCAACTCGGAAAAGGGAATTTGGAAGATATTTGCTAGTATATCAATTTATATAGAAACTGAAAAATCACTTGACCTGAAAGAGAAATATCCTGCCATAAAATAACCCATCACTTCCGAAAATCTAAAATACATGAAGAACAGTGCAATGCGGCAGTCTCGTACACAGATGAATATTTACGGTTTGAAATTTTATGCTAGTCCGTTGGTAAAAACCGAAATAAAAACAGATCAAAATATTTTACATTGTAATAAACTTAAAACAAAGTTCTACTTCAATTACGAAAGATTCAAATCTGTTATTTAACCTTTGTTGACAACAACTGCGTGATGTCAACTAAACGGAATATGGAACCCATCGACTGCAAGAAGGCAAATCTTTGCAAAGTTGTACAATCTCGTTTTCACGTAAGCACGGGCAGTGACAACAAACGTGCGTGAACATGCATGGAGACCTAGGTACGATATCGCCGGAAGTGAAAGGTCGTTAAGAAAATCTTTTACATATATCAATGTAACTTTTCCTAAATATTACTTGAGGAAGACAAAGGTAAAATTCCAAGTTGAGTGTTTCATGGGGTGGTTTCCTTTAGGAAACATTCTTCCAAATATTATCGAACAGGATATGACGGCTCAACGTAAAATCCCCATAGCAGGACGGCACAAGGGTTCCGAAAGCTCGCTGCGTGACCTTTTACTTTCAAGCTCTAAACAGGACCTTATTTCGCATGGAGATATTAATGATTTTTAACTTCTTTCCCTCATGAAGTGTGGAGGGGTGTATACTGGTACTCCATCCCTGGGATTTATTCAATCATACCAATAGCCCTGTCCTAGAAACGTCATTACCGTGCTGGAAGTTCACTCGCGTAAACTAATGTTATGAAATTTAAGACGGGAATTTATAACAGCAAATTCCTAAACTACTTAAATTTACATAGCCAGCCATTCCTTTTTGTTGACTGAAAAACTGCATTAGGTCATGGTGAAAAAAATTATCTTGTTTTCGATCTAACTCGTATGTACGCGACTTGAAGTCATACAAGTTGTGTCTCGTACCTACGACGTAAATATGACATATCTCGAACGTACGATTTACAATACGACTGTTTCATCATGCTTGCTTCACCACAATATACCACATCACTATACTATAGTGGAGAGACCGTTACGTGGCCGGTCTCAAACGAGTGTTAAAGCAGCGGCTAGCTTTTCCGAACCCTGTTCCGCCGAAAATCATGCCCATTGTCACGACGGCCTCCACACGGAGGCTTTACTGCACTCCAAGAGTACTTGGATTTGCGACCCATCAGGAGTCATTAACTTTACTGAATGCGTTTGGGGGGGGGTTACTCGGCGTGTCCCCATGGTCGCTATGAAATTTCCTGAATTTCCGTTGGCACATACGACAATACTCAAAACATTAACCAGGCAGTCTATGGGCACCTGCTGGGACTAACTGACCAACTCACTGAGGTGTACTCCTCTACATGTATTTCCATATCATACATGCTTGCCCTATTTGTAAACCAAAATGCAAACTAGAAAATCACACAACCATCCACTGATGCTGGCTGGCAATGAATGGTAAAAACATATCGAGCAAAGATGGACCAAACGTCAAGCTTTAATTTCCGGGGGAGGCAAAAATGGAAGATTTATGGAATTTGTGTAGCCTCTCCGAGGTGTGAGTCTAAGTTTGGCGACTTTTATACGCTTTCGAAAAGATATGAAAATGGTCCCCCGAGTTGACTTCCATTTAAAACAATAATATTTGGGGGAGTCGTAATGCCTATCCAACTCTCCTCCCCCCCCGGCCGAGTCTATCAGTACAAGAGGGCAACTACCTGTATTTAATAGACTTATAATCTGTGACTCTGCGTCCGTATTCACAGCAAAGACGGGAAGATGAAGAAAAATATCATTTAAAGGGTGGCTACAATGAGTCAATTTGTCGAATACAAACCTTTGCGTCTCACTTATTCTGATTTTCACGGGATATTTTACGGCCGTCTTGGTGTTTATGCTGATGAGATTTCCTTATTCATGAACAAAACTGTGACGTCATATTAGGAAGAAGTTTCAATGTTGCATTGGTTTGTAGAGAGGGTGTCCTGCATTCTTATAGATTTTCCTGGACCCAGTTTTCTCTCTCAGTGCTGTTTATGTGCATAGCGATAAGAAAGCACCAGTCCCTTTCTCAGAAATGTGGTACTTCTGGGATCACAATTTGAATAAAAACACCGTGCTCTGAACTATGTCTTTCCCAGATGACTAAAACGCCCTTAGCTGTCGGAAAAAATATGGATAATTTTGGTTGTTTAAAAACATGCAATTTCAAAGCAGTTAACCACGTTGGAAAGTAAAACCGTTTTCATACAATGAAGAAAAATATAAAGTTGAAGAATAAGTGTGTCTTGAAAAATTCATTGCAACGACATTGATGGTTTTGGCTTCAGGGCATGTCAAGTTTTGCGAGTATCTTCGTCGTCTGTTACAAAGCCACTGGTCGTTCTTTTCTCCGCCGTTGCTGTTGAAAATATAAATTTGACGAAACTGGCCATGACAAATTGCATTATCAGGCAACCGTTTCATGGAATATGAGTGACAGGCTGTTCACTTGCCCACGCGCTTCGAAGCCAACGACCCATTAACTTATTTTTAAAAAGAGCCCCTTTTTGTTTAAAAAATGGTTACTGACACTCCATTGCCGAGGAGCAGGTTAAGTGCATGGCCAACCTTTGGAGTTTGGAAGCTATACTCTCTGTGCATTGTCTGTTATTAAGGACGAGGGATAGTTCAATATCTCTTGACCCTTTGTCAAACAGTCAAACCGTATCGAATGCCTATTTCAACCTACGTGTATATATTCATGTGGATATGTAACTGTTAAGTCTTTGCACTTGAAATGTAGCTCAGAGATAAAGCGGGTTGGTTGTTGTTTCCTAGCAGATACGAATGCAGGGATGAAATCAGATACTGAATGGCTGTAGAACTTAATTCTGGAAGTATATCTGAACATACAGTTTTAAGCTGAATGGCCGAACATTCATATTTATCCGTGGATGGTTTTAGAAGTTGAGACCTGTATACTGTGAATTTCTGCACTGTGAGGTGAGCGAGGTCAAGATTGCAATCTGACATTTATAGGTATCGAAGTGTTTGTAAGTATAAAGCGGTCTGTTATTTCCAAATAGTTAATTTTTTTCTTCTTCACAACGTTGCTGTTGAATCTAGGGATAAGACTGTCTAGAGTGAATTTCATGGATGGGAATGCTATTCCACTCCAGTTGTTTCTTTTGGATACTCGTTCAATTCATTCGATCTTAATGTACCACCTAAGTGAAGTCAAATTGCATTCGTGGGAAATACGCCTGTAGCATTTGTAATCAAAATAATGGAAATTCCTGTTTATTTACAGCACGGTGACATCTTTGCTTTGAAGTTCAAGTACTTGTTCCTCCGTTAGGCAAAGGAGTTTTCGTGTCATTTCCTGTAGTCCTGTTTATGCGTATCAAAACCTCCACTCAAACCTGCTCCATTGGTACATGCCTGACCGAGTTCAGGTGCACTTGTGGTTACGTCCTGAGAATGCATGCTTCGGGTTTCCTCAGACTCGCTGTTTTGATCAAAACCAAACTGCACGGGGCGGGCTTCATAAAATGTTGAAAATGCGTAAGTTAGACAACTGTATTAGAGATCTATCCGGTTAATCCAAGTATTAAAGCGAACCAACACACCGAGTACAGAATTGCGCCTTGATTGGTTTTCTGTGTAATATAAATCTATATTATTTTTATTACTTACTTGGGCTAGGACGGCGAAATGTCTCCAACGTGCTGCTTCCAAAAAGGACTAAATAAGAGACTCAGGCTGAGGGAGTGCCGTTGAAAGCCAACACATTTAAAGATGTGAAAATGGGGCTCTTGACATTTTAAAAAGTTTTCCAGTACAGATAAAAAAGAAGCAAAACAAACATTGAAAATAAGGCTAACTGAAACACTGAAGTGTAATTTCAAGGATTTTAGTAATCCATTTATATTACATGTATCCCTTTAACAGATACCGCTTGGTTCTGTTTACCTGCATAATTCACAGTTAAGGCGCGCTCTGAACATGGAAACAGGTCAACGCGCGTGTGTTTTTGTCAGTCCTTGCAATGGCCTGTCCAGTATTGCACCGTGTACAATACATCTGTAGGTTTGCATATAAATAAATAACCCAGTCAATCAACTAAGTGATTCAGTCGTCAAGTACAAGCGCCTGACACATAACCCGACAGCGTTGATAAAAATGATCTGGGTGCATTATTTCCTCTCCAAACATGCCAAACGTCACCACGGGTTACCGTCTAAATACCCCCCCCCCTTTTTATTCATTGCTGGGGTTTATTGAGGGAGCAGGCCATCAAAATGAAAATGATTGGGAGTATTGTGCCCTGTTTTGTTCAGCATTCTATCAGACACGTCAAGCGTGTAAGCTACGTTGGGTATCGCGAATAGTACCCGGTATGCATATCAACGTACACGTACTGTACCCATGACGGTGCTGATTGGATCATGGAGGAAGGAACATCTGTATCAACTCTGCAGTGGACAGATGCACGCAGACATGACAGGCCTGTATGACAGACTGCACTTTTTACCCTGGTTTGCAGCTGATATGCTAGTGCAGGAAGGGTGTGCGTTCAACAGTTTCACTATCCAAAATCTCCATATTTACCGAACAGAACACACCGGGGCCTCTGAGGACGAAGTGTGGGGGACGGTTTCTAAACCTCGCGGGTGATGGGGATCTAACAGACACGCATCGCCATGGAAACATCATCGGACGGAGGCACAAATGCCATAAATGCAACTTCGAAACCTAGAGGTGAGCACTTTGTAATTGTTCAACACCGAATTGAGAGGTTGACGTGGACCGTTTTGAATTTTTTTTTACCGGACACGATTGAAAACTGGAATCTCCGGCATGTGTCATCTCACGTTCGTTTGAACAGGACAAGGCTGATGTGGACTTTTTTTGTGCAGAGGTCCACACTATGTATGCCACGCCTGCACATCTTTGCATACATTCTGTTGTGGACATTCCGTGTTTTCGTATACTGTATAGTGAAGAAACTATGGTGAACGAACTCGTTTTGACTTTTGAACACTACTGTTGAAATGGATTTTTATTGAGTTTACCCTTACACTGGAGTATATTCATAAACACTGCACGGTGTATATTTAGTGCTTGTCTGAGCGCTTGTGTAAAAGAAGTCACAATTTCCTGCTTACTGGTACGGATGTCTTCACCACTTGATCACTGACCTTTTTTGTTGGATTTTTGTTGACGGTTTCCTTGAATGTTCCTTCCCGTACCCAGTAATGCTCTAAACCTCTTCAGAGAGGGTGGAACTTCGTGTGAAAGTGGCGAAGTCCACTCATCTTCACTTCCTGCGTTTTGTCTCCCACATGCACATTAATTACGTGGTACACATGTTACGGCCGATAATATAACAATCAGCCAATAATGTAATACCGGCCCATAATGTAGTAACAATCGACCAATAATGTAATAACCCAAACGACCCATAATGTAATAATAATAGACCTATAATGTAATTACCCAACACCGGCCGATAATGTAATAACATGGAGGGTGATAATGTGATAACATGGAGGGTGATAATGTGATAACATGGAGGGTGATAATGTTATAACATGGAGGGTGATAATGTAATAACATGGAGGGTGATAATGTAATAACATGGAGGGTGATAATGTAATAACATGGAGGGTGATAAACTTGCTTGTTTCTTAGAAGCCTTTGGGGTACTTAGGTTTGCTTCGAATTTTCCCTGCATATCCTTCTTATTTTACCTTATTGCTTTTGAAGTGACAATTTTTCAAAATTTTTGTCATCAAATTATAACTGAATGGTTATCATCTTTTCCCAAGGTATATGTAACACTCAGATGAATTATGGTGACCCCATGGCATAAATCTTTTATTTAGTGTTTAGGTGATTTCAATTAACAGCACAGTCACCCATTGGGCTTGATTAGCATTAAATGTGCAAACTTCAAAGCTCTATGCATCTATCCCCTTAAGTACATGTTCCACTGGGCTGAAATTTTGCAAATACATGTAGCTAGAAAGAGAAGTGTTGAGGAAGAAAACTGACGTCATGTCATGATGACGTCATCAGTTGACAAATCGCGTGACATGAAAGGTGTAACCTTTAATTAAAGCCCCATATGTTTTCTAAAAACGTGTCAAGTTTGGTAAAGACTTTGAAGACATCACAAAAGGGATATATTATAGACGAAAACTGACCTCATGTCACGAGGACGTTATCAGTTAACATGTCGGGTGACATTAGAGATGTATCTTTTAAAGACCTGCATCTTCTGAAGTACATGTCCGACTGGCTTGAATCTTTGCGGGTAGTGCGAAACTCTTGTGTTATATACGAACATTAGCTCAATTTAATGAGGAGCTTATCACGTCAAAATGAATACAATACTCCCTAAGAAGCAAGCCAGAGCGTCCCCAGCAGGTCAGCATCCAAACTCTCAGTTCAGCAGTATTACTGTGATTCCTACCCTCTAACCTCGAAAATAGATGAAAGTGAAAAATATCCTTGCACAAACCTGTCAAAATCTCATCCTGGCTCAAGCTACTCCTTTTCCACCTTATTATGTTTTTCATTGTTCTCATGTACACATAGCTTGTTTTTTTGAGCTTTCTATAGTTTCTTTAGTATAGGGCCTAAGAGGGATCTGCAGTGTAAACTCGAAGAAAACCAAAGTCCCCCAAAGCTTTCTAAGAAATTAACAAATCTACAGTTATTACATTATCGGCCTCCGTGTTATCACATTATCGGCCGGTATTACATTATTGACCGATTGTAACATTATTGGCCGTAACAACATATGCACACTACATTTCTCCACACGGGTCCTTTGGAATAAAAGGGGGGAAGTGCCGACTGGAGCGTTTTGCCGTCAAAACTCCGTATGGTTTATTATGCCAACTCAGGCTGCGCAGTCACAAATCGATTCTGCTTCCCGGCGGGTTGTTGGGACGATGTCAGTTGCAAATGACGCATTTATCAAAACGTGAAAGGAATCTCTACGTGACTCCTAATTGCTTCGTACATCTTTACAATAGTGCTTCGTTAAACGAGATGTTTTGATAGTGTTGTTATAAAACGCACAACGTACAACGTATCCCGCAGCGCTTCTGTGATGTATGCTTCATGTCATAAGCCTAGTTTTGTCCTGCCTCTACTAACATGTAAACATGTGTTTTAAGACCACTCTGTAAGCTGCAGTAGAAGACAGTGACAAGTACCTCAAACACTCTGGAAAATTACAAAGAAGTTTCGCTAGTTTTGAAAGCACACATCAAACTACAAGAGCTAATTTCTTCATCTTTCGTTTTCTTTTGAATTTTAGAGCAGGCTTGGCTGACGACTTATAAAGATATTTCTAGGCCCCCCCCATGCAAACTGGACGATCTTTCTAGAAAGAAAGGCGTGAAGCCCATCACCATTTCGAAAATCAATGCCTACTCTCCAGTGCAAAATGGAGTCAATAGGAGTGCTCCGATTTATTTCGGAAATACAAACTGGCAATCCATTTGGTGACGTCTTTTTTTAACAAACTACGCAGTTTAAATGCCACAAAATGTTCTAATATGCAAATCATGACTTCGCTAGCGCAGGCAGTTTTCGGTCTGTTTTAAGGCCTGCGTGATAATGTATTCTCATTGTTCTGTTCACACGCAGCACATATCCCATTCATTCCCCGCAGGAAGTTGCCAGTTTACATGCACGTAAACCCATGCTTGAAATCTTTGCCTGGCAAATGCATGCCTTTACCAATACAGAAGTTGAGTTTGAAATCAGTGAACCGTCTCCAACACTGAATAGCAGTTCTTGTTCAAGAAACAACGCACACGTTGACATCTCAAAAATGGAAGACAAAGATTGAGAGAACAATTTTGATCTGCACTGGCTGTCTGAAAGGGTTGAACATCGGATTTCTAGCGCAGTTTTGAAGTTACTTTTTAAAGCTTCACAAAACACAATAGTGATTCGTTTTTAAACTTTAAAACCAGTTTAGTGATTTATTTTTTGAAAATGCAACACACTGGAGAAAAATATTACATCATCAGTGACTGTGACTGCTCATAGTGACATGAGTCAGGTCAAGCGTTATACCGCGCGGCTTTGCAACAGCACGTCCGGGAGAATATAGCCTTGGTCAAGGCGTTTGTCATTCGACGCAGCGCAGCGCGCATTAGCCGCTCGCTGACCTGGTACGTACCGCGTACGTACTTGCACTGTACATACCTGCATACGTTGCAAAATCAAGGCGAAGAGCGACCTCACGCGGCCTAAGAAATATGCAAATCAGCTGGCATACTTTCTATTTTTTAAAGTTTCTCTATTTTCTCTTATTATATTACACTGTGTTTATGGTTCGTATTTATTTTACGTGTATTCTTTGATTAGTATGTTAATGAAAGTATGGAAACAAATGTTGTTTTTGAATTAAATTGAATTGAACTGCGTACTATCCGACGGAGTTGTCGGATTTATTTAGAGTCTGTATCCTCCACAAGGGACAGTGTTCG